>NC_135613.1:89875531-90109614 GCF_053574225.1 Canis aureus | reverse complement strand
ACCCTAACCCCCTAACCCTAACCCTAACCCCTAACCCCCTAACCCTAACCCGTTCCCTAACCCCTAACCCTAACCCTAACCCTAACCCGTTCCCTAACCCGTTCCCTAACCCTAACCCGTTCCCTAACCCTAACCGTTCCCTAACCCTAACCCTAACCCGTTCCCTAACCCTAACCCGTTCCCTAACCCTAACCCGTTCCCTAACCCGTTCCCTAACCCTAACCCGTTCCCTAACCCTAACCCGTTCCCTAACCCTAACCCTAACCCGTTCCCTAACCCTAACCCGTTCCCTAACCCTAACCCGTTCCCTAACCCTAACCCTAACCCGTTCCCTAACCCTAACCCTAACCCGTTCCCTAACCCTAACCCTAACCCGTTCCCTAACCCTAACCCTAACCCTAACCCTAACCCTAACCCTAACCCGTTCCCTAACCCTAACCCTAACCCTAACCCTAACCCTAACCCTAACCCTAACCCTAACCCGTTCCCTAACCCGTTCCCTAACCCTAACCCTAACCCTAACCCTAACCCGTTCCCTAACCCTAACCCGTTCCCTAACCCTAACCCTAACCCTAACCCGTTCCCTAACCCTAACCCTAACCCTAACCCTAACCCTAACCCTAACCCGTTCCCTAACCCTAACCCTAACCCTAACCCTAACCCTAACCCGTTCTCTAACCCTAACCCGTTCCCTAACCCTAACCCTAACCCTAACCCGTTCTCTAACCCTAACCCGTTCCCTAACCCTAACCCTAACCCTAACCCCTAACTCCTAACCCTAACCCTTTCCCTAACCCTAACCCGTTCCCTATCCCTAACCCTTTCCCTAACCCTAACCCTCACCCTAACACCAACCCGTAACCTAAACCTAGCTCAAACCCTTGGCCCAAACCCTAACCCATAACCCTAACCCTGCCTTCACCCCTTACCCTAAACTCTAACCCCATCCCCCACTCTATCTCTAACCGTATTCCCTCACCCTAAACCCTATAACCTATCAGTAACATTACCCTAAAACAGACCCTAACTCAATTTCCTAATCCCTAATACCTTACTTTAACTCCTACCTCTTGACCCTTACCCCATCCATCACCCTCACCAGTAACTCGTACGCATAACCATGATCACTAATCCATATCATCTAACCTAACCTTAACCACCTATTGCTCACCCTAAACCCTAACCCTATCTCAATTCTCCCCATTCACTTACCTTGTCGTTCTGAGTAGCCCTGCTGAGGTGGATGTGACTCTGAACAGCGCCTCCAGGGTCCTCCAGCGGGTCCTGAGGAAGCTGGACTCCTGTCATGGCGGACGTGGCCCCATGTCTTCCTGAGTCATAGACAGCGGGTCCTGAGGACGAGAGGGGTCCTGTCACTGTGGATTATGCCACACATCCTCCAGAAGCCTCCCCACAGGTTCTGAGGAGGCCAGGCTCCTGTCACCATGGACACAGCCCCACATGGGACTGAAGCCTACCCGCGGGTCCTGAGAAGGCCGGGACTCCTGTCAGCGTAGACGAGGCCCCACATCATCCCGAAGACTCACCGCAGGTCCTGAGGAGGCTGGGGGTCCTGTCAGCGTGGACGCGACCCCACGTCATCCCGCAAACTCCCCGCGGGTCCTGAGGAGGCTGGGGCTCCTGTCCCCGCGGACACAGCCCCACGTCATCCCGAAAACTCACCGTGGGTCCTAAGGAGGCCGGGGCTCCTGTCAGCGAGGACGCAGCCCCACATCTTCCTGAAGTCTCACCGCGGGTCCTGAGGAGACCAGGCTCCTGTCAGCGAGGACGGGGCTCCACATCCTCTGGAAGCCTCACCGGGAGTCCTGAGGAGGCCAGGGCTCCTGTCACTGTGGAGGCAGCCCCACATGGTCCTGAAGCCTACCCGCGGGTACTGAGGAGGCCGGGGCTCCTGTCAGCGTGGACGCGGCCCCACGTCCTCCTCAGGCCTCCAGAGTGCAGAGGGGCTCCTGTTACTGCTGGCGGACGAGGCCTACTGTGCACGTGCGCCCTTGACCCGGGCCTGGGTTCGGGCGCCCCCTGCGGGACGCTCAGGAGCTGAAGGAGGCCTTGCAGGAGGCGGCGTCCCCGCGCCCAGGGCCGGACCTGCCTCCTTCCAGGCTCCAGCTGAGACCTAGGAGCTTTGGAAACGTCGCGCTGAAATGGAGCACAACACCCAGCTTCCCCAGAAATGCTTAAGGACAATGAATTGGAACCCACAGGATGCGAAATGAAATGTGGACCAAACTTTTACCACGTCTGCCAAGACTCAACCCTCTTCCACTGTGGGCGGGACCACCGGCTAGTGCAGCCGCCCTGGAAACAGTCAGGAGGCTCCTCAGGAAGTTACCGATAGACCTGCCCTGCGACCGGCAGGTGCACGGCCTGGAGCTCACTCCGAAGATACAGATGCAATGAAACGCCGGGACACCTGTGCCCCAATGTCTACAGCGGCCGGGTCCACAGTAGCCACACTGTGGGAGGAGCCTCGGTGCCTTCAGACAGATGATGGATAAAGAGGATGGGAGATAGATGATGGTCATAGAGAGAGGAATGGTACTCAGCTATCAAAGAGAAGGAAATCTTGCCATTTGCAATGACGCGGATAGAACTAGAGGGATCGTGTTAAGTGAAATAAGTCAGTCGGGAAAGAGAATGACCGTGTGGTGTCATTCATAGGTGGAATTAAAGAAGCAAAGCAGATGAACTACTGTGAAGGGAAGGAAAAACAAATAAGATGAAAACAGATGCAGGAAATACAGACTCTTAATCATAGGAAACAAACTGAAGGTCGCTGGAGGGGAGGGGGGGAGGGGTTAACGGGGGACGGGCACGAAGGAGGGCAGGTGATATCACGAGCACTGCTGTTCTCTCCAACTGGTGAATCCCTGAATTCTACCTCTGAAAGTAGAATTATACTTTCGTTATAACGAAAACACTATATGTTAATTAATTGGGTTTAAATTAAATTAAGTTAAAAAATATCAGTTGTATCAGAGCACATTTCCTTCTGGACTCTCTGTTCTGCTCCTTCAGCTTATGCTGGAACTACCCCCTGTGGGTCTAAGTAGGTGCCACGCCTCGTTCATGGCCCAACCCAGGGCTAGAACTCAGGACCCCGAGATCAGGACCGGAGGGGAGGTCAGGAGTCGGATGCTTAACCGACAGAGCCAGCCAGGGGTCCGAGAACCACACTGCTTTATCCTGTGTCTCTGTGACATCGTTTGAAATAGGAAAGTGCTGCGTCCCGCTCTGTCCTGCTTTTCCAATACTGATTTGCTGTCCGGGGTCATTTGTGGGGGCTGACGGATGTTAGGTTTTTTTTTTTTCCTATTTCTAGGATCTACCACCATGATTTTGATAGGAATGACATTGAAACCGAGGGTGGCTTCAGGAACTGCGGACACTTTCACAAGATGAGGCTTCCACCCCATGAGCCCAGGACGACCTCCCAGAGCCTGGTATGGCTCAGTGCACAAGTCTTGTGCTCCTTTGGTTCAGGCTCATTATTTATTCTCTGTGATGCTCCTGAGAAGGGAGTCACGTCCTTCATTTCCTTCCTGAGTGCTCATTATCGGGACACAGCAAGGCTACTGAGATCTGTAGGTTCAGTTGGTGTCCCGTGAATTTACTGAATTCAATCATTAGTTCTAACAGGTTTTGGTGTGGGCTCTCGGGTTTCCTGTTTCTAGTACCGCGTCTTCAGCAAATAGGGACAGTGTGACGTCCCCCTTCCAGGTGTGAAACCTTTGCTGTTTCCTGTCTGTTGACTACATTAAGACTTCCAGTGCTGAGAGGGGACCTCCTTGGCTTGTTCCTGCTCTTAGGGGAGACGATTTCAGGTTTTCACCCTTGAAGATGATGTCAGCTTCCTAGCGGCCTTTATTCTCTTGATAGACATTTCCTCAAAACCCACTATGCTTTTGATGCTGTATTTTGTCAAATGTTTTTTCTGCAACTCTTGAGGATCGTATGCTTTTTGTCCTTTCTCTCGTTTTTCTTTTTTTTAAGATTTTATTTATATATCCTTGAGAGACACAGAGACACAGAGAGAGAAAGACAGAGACACTGGCAGAGGGAGAAGGCGGGTCCATGTAGGGAACCCGACGTGGGACTCGATCCCGGGACTCCAGGATCACGCCCTGGGCTGAAGGCAGGCGCTAAACCGCTGAACCACCGGGGGCTGCCCCATGTCCTTTCTCTGGTTAATGTGATGGATCCTGCTGACTGATGGACAGAGGGGCCGTGGGTAGGACACGGGCGACGTAGATGAACAATAGTAACAGCTATAAGCGTCTGGTTCGTAAATAAAATAAATCACAGAAATTTAGAAAATACAGCCTAGGGAATAGAGTCAGTACTGTTGTGGCAACCCCGACAGGGATGACACCCCCCCCCCCCGCCCCACTCTGTGGTGAGGGGAGGACGGTCAGGGCCTGCTGGGTCCTCCTGACCGGTGAGCAGGCTTGCTCTTCACGCACTGGAATGCGGGCAGAGTCCCTCGTGCTCCTCCCAGACCCCCCTCAGGCTATTCACGCATCGTTGCCCTCAGGGTGGGGAGTTTGGTCGTACTCTTGCTGGCATCAGGTTTTAATTTTGATGAAGTCTAGTCCGTTGCTTTCTCCCCTCGGTGGTTGTGCTTGTGGAATCTAAGAGAAATCTTCGATATCCCCCGGGCTGGGAGACATCACCCCGAGCATCAGATCGGCAGTTCGCCAGAGCCTCCTGGGTCCCCCGCCCATGTGCTCCTGATACCGGGGTGGGAGCGCTCTGTGATCCCAGCGTGACGGCGTGTCCTGGGACAGTGGCTGGGAAGGTGGACTGTAGGTGGACGAGCGACAGGCAGTGAGGGCCCGTGTGTGATGTTCCAGCCAAGCCTGTGCCCCTCAGGGCTATGGGGTTGTCTCCGGCTCTGGTCAGATGGAGGGAGACCTGCCCACGGGGAGCACCCGGATGCATGTGTCCTCGGAAGGTTTTCATGTGCCGTCATTCTTGGATGTGTTTGGATTGCAGCACCATGCAGGAGGACTCGGAGAACCTACTGGCCTTGCGAAGGGCCGATATCGTGGCCCGGTACCATCAGGTGAGGCCCAGAAGGGACCATAGACAATACACACCCACGACAAGGGAGACCGTACCTGCAAGGCAGGGGAGGCCCAGGAGAGGATCAGAGCCAAGGATGAGTCAGGTCAGCCCAGACAAGGACCATAGTCACCAGGAACAAGTGAGACCCTGGGGATGGTACTGGTGTCAGTAGTAACTAAGGGTCCATCCTGGATGTTAGTCATTGGTAGCTGAGGAGCCCAGTCACCAGGTACGGTGAGGCCCAGGTGGGGACCACAGTCACCAGGTCCAGGTGAGGCAAAGGTGGAGACAACAGTCACCGGGTCCCGGTGAAGCCAAGGTGGGAACCGCCTTGATAGAAATGCGAACTCTTCTCACTGTAGCGTTCCAGCTGTTCTCTCTTTAAATCTCAGGCCGAATTCATAGGTTTTCAGGATGATTTGAGAGTTAGCTAGGTAGTTTGGTAGGGACAGGTGACTTGGGGACCCTACTCTTCGGCTGTCTTGCCCTTCTGACAGGAATATTTTTAGCAGTGAACAGTAAAGTCTGTTTATTAAAAGTTGTTATTGATTTGTGCAAACAAATTTCTGTAGGCTTAAAGCAACTGTAAATCGCACATATCCACACTGGCTAGAAAATTTTTTTAACCTGAGTTTCTAGATCATTTTCATTATGTGAATGATTTCTTTCCAAAACTAATTACCAAAGGAAGTAGGGCAATGTGACAAGAGAAATAGCCAAACAACATGAGAAAAAAGAAACAAACAAAAAAAACCTAAGCATTTTTCTTGGGATGAGAGAAATCCTGATCGTGTAAGGTTTTTTTCACCCTGCCTTGAGAAAAACCAATTCCCTGACTCAGATGCTTCAGGAGACAACTGGGTTTCTGATCCAGGCTGGATTCTGATGGCCTCTGGCACTTGGTTCCCACAGCTGTGGATGTGACCTCAGACCAGCTCGGTGGTTTCCAGGCTGCACTTGGAGGAATTGGAAGGGCTCTGAACATGCACCTTAGGGGCAGTCTGGGATCCATACCCTACAGCTTTTAATTGATAGCTACACCAACTCACATAAAACTTGGCTAGAAAGAAGTCGAATTGTGTGTTTTAAGAATTGAAAATGGGCAGCCTGGGTGGCTCAGCCGTTTAGCAATGCCTTCTGCCCAGGGCGTGATCCTGGAGACCCAGAATGGAGTCCCACTTCGGGCTCCCTGCATGGAGCCTGCCTCTCCCTCTGCCTGTGTCTCTGCCTCTCTCTCTCTCTCTTATGAATAAATAGATAAAATATATTTTTAACAAGTATATTGTAGGGCAGCCCCGGTGGCTCAGCGATTTAGCGCCACCTTCAGCCCAGTGTGGGATGCTGGAGATGCAGCATGGAGTCCCACGTCAGGCTCCCTGCATGGAACCTGCTTCTCCCTCTATCTGTGTCTCTGCCTCTCTCTCCCTCTCTCTCTCTCAAATAATAAATAAATAAATAAATAAATAAATAAATAAATAAATAAATAAAATGAAAAAGTATATGGCAGCTATATTGGTAGCTATATTAATCAAGTGTGTTGTTTTTGGGGGGAGGAGCAAGATGGCGGAAGAGTAGGGTCTCCAAATCACCTGTCTCCACCAAACTACCTAGAAAACCTTCAAATTATCCTGAAAATCTATGAATTCGGCCTGAGATTTAAAGAGAGACCAGCTGGAATGCTACAGTGAGAAGAGTTCGCGCATCTATCAAGGTAGGAAGACGGGGAAAAAGAAATAAAGGAACAAAGGCCTCCAAGGGGGAGGGGCCCCGCGAGGAGCTGGGTGAGGCCAGGGCGAGTGTCCCCAGGACAGGAGAGCCCCGTCCCGGAGACGCAGGAGCTGCACCGACCTTCCCGGGGGAAAGGGGCTCGCGGGGAGTTGGAGCAAGACCCAGGAGGGCGAGGATGCGCTCGGGCTCCCTGGGACAGTAACAGAGCAACTACGCGCCCAGGAGAGTGCGCCGAGCTCCCTAAGGGCTGCAGCGCGCGGCGGGACCCAGAGCAGCTCGGAGGGGCTCGGGCGGCAGCTCCGCGGAGGGGGTTGCGCAGCCCGGGAGCGCGAATCCAACAGCGCAGGCTCCGGAGCACAGGGCGCCGAGACACAGCCCAGGATCCCGCCTCCCCCGGGACAGGCAGAGGCCGGGAGGGCCCAGGACAGCAAGGACGCTCCTGCCCCAGCTGAGCAGAGCAGCGGCCCCGCCCCGGAGCCTCCAGGCCCTGCAGACGGAGTTCCTGCCGGAGCTGAATCCAGGTTTCCAGAGCTGCCCCGTCACTGGGGCTGTTCCTCCTGCGGCTTCACGGGGTAAACAACCCCCACTGAGCCCTGCACCAGGCAGGGGCAGAGCAGCTCCCCCAACTGCTAACGCCTGAAAATCAGCACAACAGGCCCCTCCCCCAGAAGATCAGCTAGACTGACAACTTCCAGGAGAAGCCAAGGGACTTAAAGAACACAGAATCAGAAGATACTCCCCTGTGGTTCTTTTTTTTTTTTGTTTTTTTTTTTTTGTTTTTCTTTTGTTTTGCTTTTTGATTTGTTTCCTTCCCCCACCCCCTTTTTTTCTCCTTTCTTTTTCTTTCTCTTTTTCTTCTTTTTTTTTTTTCGTTTTTTTTCTCTTTTTCTTCCCTTTTTTTTTTCTCTTTCTCTTTTCTTTCCTTCTTTCTCTCCTCTCTTTTTCTCTTTTTCCCAATACAATTTGCTTTGGGCCACTCTGCACTGAGCAAAATGACTAGAAGGAAAACCTCACCTCAAAAGAAAGAATCAGAAACAGTCCTCTCTCCCACAGAGTTACAAAATCTGGATTACAATTCAATGTCAGAAAGCCAATTCAGAAGCACTATTATACAGCTACTGGTGGCTCTAGAAAAAAGTATAAAGGACTCAAGAGACTTCATGACTGCAGAATTTAGAGCTAATCAGGCAGAAATTAAAAATCAATTGAATGAGATGCAATCCAAACTAGAAGTCCTAACGACGAGGGTTAACGAGGTGGAAGAACGAGTGAGTGACATAGAAGACAAGTTGATAGCAAAGAGGGAAACTGAGGAAAAAAGAGACAAACAATTAAAAGACCATGAAGATAGATTAAGGGAAATAAACGACAGCCTGAGGAAGAAAAACCTACGTTTAATTGGGGTTCCCGAGGACGCCGAAAGGGACAGAGGGCCAGAATATGTATTTGAACAAATTCTAGCTGAAAACTTTCCTAATCTGGGAAGGGAAACAGGCATTCAGATCCAGGAAATAGAGAGATCCCCCCCTAAAATCAATAAAAACCGTTCAACACCTCGACATTTAATTGTGAAGCTTGCAAATTCCAAAGATAAGGAGAAGATCCTTAAAGCAGCAAGAGACAAGAAATCCCTGACTTTTATGGGGAGGAGTATTAGGGTAACAGCAGACCTCTCCACAGAGACCTGGCAGGCCAGAAAGGGCTGGCAGGATATATTCAGGGTCCTAAATGAGAAGAACATGCAACCAAGAATACTTTATCCAGCAAGGCTCTCATTCAAAATGGAACGAGAGATAAAGAGGTTCCAAGACAGGCAGCAACTAAAAGAATATGTGACCTCCAAACCAGCTCTGCAAGAAATATTAAGGGGGACTCTTAAAATTCCCCTTTAAGAAGGGAGAAGAAATGTGTGGGAAATATCAGAAAGGGAGACAGAACGTAAAGACTGCTAACTCTGGGAAACGAACTAGGGGTGGTAGAAGGGGAGGAGGGTGGGGGGTGGGAGTGAATGGGTGACGGGCACTGGGTGTTATTCTGTATGTTAGTAAATTGAACACCAATAAAAAAATAAATTAAAAAAAATAATAAAAATAAAAATAAAGGCAAAAAAAATAAATAAATAAAATAAAATGAAAATTCCCCTTTAAGAAGAAGTTCAGTGGAACAGTCCACAAAAACAAAGACTGAATAGATATCATGATGACACTAAACTCATATCTCTCAATAGTAACTATGAATGTGAACGGGCTTAATGACCCCATCAAAAGGCGCAGGGTTTCAGACTGGATAAAAAAGCAGGACCCATCTATTTGCTGTCTACAAGAGACTCATTTTAGACAGAAGGACACCTACAGCCTGAAAATAAAAGGTTGGAGAACCATTTACCATTCGAATGGTCCTCAAAAGAAAGCAGGGGTAGCCATCCTTATATCAGATAAACTAAAATTTACCCCAAAGACTGTAGTGAGAGATGAAGAGGGACACTATATCATACTTAAAGGATCTATTCAACAAGAGGACTTAACAATCCTCAATATATATGCTCCGAATGTGGGAGCTGCCAAATATATACATCAATTATTAACCAAAGTGAAGAAATACTTAGATAATAATACACATACTTGGTGACTTCAATCTAGCTCTTTCTATACTCGATAGGTCTTCTAAGCAAAACATCTCCAAAGAAACGAGAGCTTTAAATGATACACTGGACCAGATGGATTTCACAGATATCTACAGAACGTTACATCCAAACTCAACTGAATACACATTCTTCTCAAGCGCACATGGAACTTTCTCCAGAATAGACCACATATTGGGTCACAAATCGGGTCTGAACCGATACCAAAAGATTGGGATTGTCCCCTGCATATTCTCGGACCATAATGCCTTGAAATTAGAACTAAATCACAACAAGAAGTTTGGAAGGACCTCAAACACATGGAGGTTAAGGACCATCCTGCTAAAAGATAAAAGGGTCAACCAGGAAATTAAGGAAGAATTAAAAAGATTCATGGAAACTAAGGAGAATGAAGATACAACCGTTCAAAATCTTTGGGATGCAGCAAAAGCAGTCCTAAGGGGGAAATACATCGCAATACAAGCATCCATTCAAAAACTGGAAAGAACTCAAATACAAAAGTTAACCATACACATAAAGGAGCTAGAGAAAAAACAGCAAATAGATCCTACACCCAAGAGAAGAAGGGAGTTAATAAGGATTCGAGCAGAACTCAACGAAATCGAGACCAGAAGAACTGTGGAACAGATCAACAGAACCAGGAGTTGGTTCTTTGAAAGAATTAATAAGATAGATAAACCATTAGCCAGCCTTATTAAAAAGAAGAGAGAGAAGACTCAAATTAATAAAATCATGAATGAGAAAGGAGAGATCACTACCAACACCAAGGAAATACAAACGATTTTAAAAACATATTATGAACAGCTATACGCCAATAAATTAGGCAATCTAGAAGAAATGGACGCATTCCTGGAAAGCCACAAACTACCAAAACTGGAACAGGAAGAAATAGAAAACCTGAACAGGCCAATAACCAGGGAGGAAATTGAAGCAGTCATCAAAAACCTCCCAAGACACAAGAGTCCAGGGCCAGATGGCTTCCCAGGGGAATTTTATCAAACGTTTAAAGAAGAAACCATACCTATTCTCCTAAAGCTGTTTGGAAAGGTAGAAAGAGATGGAGTACTTCCAAATTCGTTCTATGAAGCCAGCATCACCTTAAATCCAAAGCCAGACAAAGACCCCGCCAAAAAGGAGAATTACAGACCAATATCCCTGATGAACATGGATGCAAAAATTCTCACCAAGATACTGGCCAATAGGATCCAACAGTACATTAAGAAAATTATTCACCATGACCAAGTAGGATTTATCCCTGGGACACAAGGCTGGTTCAACACCCGTAAAACAAGCAATGTGATTCATCATATCAGCAAGAGAAAAACCAAGAACCATATGATCCTCTCATTGGATGCAGAGAGAGCATTTGACAAAATACAGCATCCATTCCTGATCAAAACTCTTCAGAGTGTAGGGATAGAGGGAACATTCCTCAACATCTTAAAAGCCATCTATGAAAAGCCCACAGCAAATATCATTCTCAATGGGGAAGCACTGGGAGCCTTTCCCCTAAGATCAGGAACAAGACAGGGATGTCCACTCTCACCACTGCTGTTCAACATAGTACTGGAAGTCCTAGCCTCAGCAATCAGACAACAAAAAGACATTAAAGGCATTCAAATTGGCAAAGAAGAAGTCAAACTCTCCCTCTTCGCCGATGACATGATACTCTACATAGAAAACCCAAAAGTCTCCACCCCAAGATTGCTAGAACTCATACAGCAATTCGGTAGTGTGGCAGGATACAAAATCAATGCCCAGAAGTCAGTGGCATTTCTATACACTAACAATGAGACTGAAGAAAGAGAAATTAAGGAGTCAATCCCATTTACAATTGCACCCAAAAGCATAAGATACCTAGGAATAAACCTCACCAAACATGTAAAGGATCTATACCCTCAAAACTATAGAACACTTCTGAAAGAAATTGAGGAAGACACAAAGAGATGGAAAAATATTCCATGCTCATGGATTGGCAGAATTAATATTGTGAAAATGTCAATGTTACCCAGGGCAATATACACGTTTAATGCAATCCCTATCAAAATACCATGGACTTTCTTCAGAGAGTTAGAACAAATTATTTTAAGATTTGTGTGGAATCAGAAAAGACCCCGAATAGCCAGGGGAATTTTAAAAAAGAAAACCATAGCTGGGGGCATCACAATGCCAGATTTCAGGTTGTACTACAAAGCTGTGGTCATCAAGACAGTGTGGTACTGGCACAAAAACAGACACATAGATCAGTGGAACAGAATAGAGAATCCAGAAGTGGGCCCTGAACTTTATGGGCAACTAATATTCGATAAAGGAGGAAAGACTATCCATTGGAAGAAAGACAGTCTCTTCAATAAATGGTACTGGGAAAATTGGACATACACATGCAGAAGAATGAAACTAGACCACTCTCTTTCACCATACACAAAGATAAACTCAAAATGGATGAAAGATCTAAATGTGAGACAAGATTCCATCAAAATCCTAGAGAAGAACACAGGCAACACCCTTTTTGAACTCGGCCATAGTAACTTCTTGCAAGATACATCCACGAAGGCAAAAGAAACAAAAGCAAAAATGAACTATTGGGACTTCATCAAGATAAGAAGCTTTTGCACAGCAAAGGATACAGTCAACAAAACTCAAAGACAACCTACAGAATGGGAGAAGATATTTGCAAATGACATATCAGATAAAGGGCTAGTTTCCAAGATCTATAAAGAACTTATTAAACTCAACACCAAAGAAACAAACAATCCAATCATGAAATGGGCAAAAGACATGAACAGAAATCTCACAGAGGAAGACATAGACATGGCCAACATGCATATGAGAAAATGCTCTGCATCACTTGCCATCAGGGAAATACAAATGAAAACTACAATGAGATACCACCTCACACCAGTGAGCATGGGGAAAATTAACAAGGCAGGAAACAACAAATGTTGGAGAGGATGCGGAGAAAAGGGAACCCTCTTACACTGTTGGTGGGACTGTGAACTGGTGCAGCCACTCTGGAAAACTGTGTGGAGGTTCCTCAAACAGTTAAAAATAGACCTGCCCTACGACCCAGCAATTGCACTGTTGGGGATTTACCCCAAAGATACAAATGCAATGAAACGCCGGGACACCTGCACCCCGATGTTTCTAGCAGCAATGGCCACGATAGCCAAACTGTGGAAGGAGCCTCGGTGTCCAAAGAAAGATGAATGGATAAAGAAGATGTGGTTTATGTATACAATGGAATATTACTCAGCTATTAGAAATGACAAATACCCACCATTTGCTTCAACGTGGATGGAACTGGAGGGTATTATGCTGAGTGAAGTAAGTCAGTCGGAGAAGGACAAACATTATATGTTCTCATTCATTTGGGGAATATAAATAATAGTGAAAGGGAAAATAAGGGAAGGGAGAAGAAATGTGTGGGAAATATCAGAAAGGGAGACAGAACGTAAAGACTGCTAACTCTGGGAAACGAACTAGGGGTGGTAGAAGGGGAGGAGGGCGGGGGGTGGGAGTGAATGGGTGACGGGCACTGGGTGTTATTCTGTATGTTAGTAAATTGAACACCAATAAAAAAATAAATTAAAAAAAAAGTGTGTTGTTTTTACATTTTATGGTGACTGGACCTAGCAAGTCTCTACATCAACAACCATCACTTCTAGTCCTCACAACAGTGTCACGGGACAGGCAGTATTATTTCCTTTTTATAGATGAAATTGATGACCTCAAGCACATGCGGTTCCTTCCCTTTCTTTTTTTCTGTTCAGAATATACAAGCTATAAGTGAGTAAATTGCAAGAAACCCACTTGCGTGATGAACACCTCTACTTTCCTCAGATGATTTTAATATTTTTCTCAATTCTGAACTCCTTATCTATCTTACTACTCTTTTTGAATAACTTAGGATATGTTTCCCCAGGACTTGTTCAGAGAACCAGTCCCTGGATTAATGTCTTTCCCTAAGTATGAATCAGTGACCTGAAACAGACCCAGCATACACAGATTCTCCTATTTATTCAACACCCATCCATTCCAAAAAGAAGTCTATTTGGCCTTCTATATGACAGGTACAGAGACAGGCTCCGTCCCCACTGGGTTTCGATCTATGTCCCAGGTACTACCTGCAGTCTTTTGAACTTCATATCAGGAGCCTTAATGCTGATTTCTGAGGGCAAAACCAGCAAGTCCACAGTTCTCCTTCATGCTTCCCCAGCAGACCCTTGGGTTCTCTCCACAGTGTTGAACTGTTACTGAGCCATTGGTTGTGTAGGTCAGTCACAGAGCAGCATTGCCATCCAAAACAAAAAGGAGGAAAAAGGAGTTTGGAAGTAATTGGGTCTCACAAATTGTGGGGAGGGAATATTGAAACTGTGACAATGTTTCTTAGTGCACCTTTTCTCAGAGCCACATCTCTCCTGTTCTTGACTGAGGGACAGGAGAGTCTAGGTAGGGAGAAATAGGTAGGGGGCTACAGATTCAGGCTCACAAAGATCCTAAGGATGCTGAGATGTAAGGAAACCAGAAATAAAGAAACAAACGAGACCACCCTGCCCTAGGTATGGGTAGAGAGGGTCTTTTTTAGGACAGTCCTCTGTGCCCAAAAAAGGATAACCAGACTCCAAAAAGAAGTAAACCATTAAAGATGTGAAAGATGTTATCACTAGTCCTTACTCATGTGGGCAACCCAGCCTGGGCCCCTCCCACTCCTGAGAGCTTTCTCAGTATCCTTGCTTAATAAACTCCCGTCGCTTTACTCACTCTTTGTCCACCAGATTCATTCTTCGACTCCGTGAGACAAGAACCTGACTTTCTCACTTCATTCTGCCTGCTGCACTTCTCTTACCCAAGCTCCCTGGGAAATTACTTCATTGGCTTAATCCCATCTCACTCACCTCCTGCCTCATATCCTTTGGATTCTTCACCACCAAAGGCCAACGAACCAAGAGATGCATGGAGGGATAGAAGACCCAGGTGATAGGGGGAACTAAGGCCAAAAAAATATAGTTTAAAATTATATCTGCTTTTTTAAAAAAAGATTTTATTTGCTCATGAGAGACACACAGAGAGAGAGAGAGAGAAAGAGAGAGAGGCAGAGACAGAGACAAAGGGAGAAGCAGGCTCCCTGTGGGAAGCCCAATGTGGAACCCCATCCTAGGACCCCAGGATCAACCACTGAGCCACTCAGGCATCCCTACAATTACATTTCCTAACAAACTTGCAGTCCATAAACAAATACTTGAAACCGACAGAGTGGGACATTCTTACAAGAATTCACAGCTGCCTGAATGTTAATGCTTTGCTAGAGGCCAAAAGCAACATTTGTTTGCTGATAGCCAGACCTCCAGGATCCTATAAATCTTTCAAGTGTGAACATCCTTTTGGAAACTTCTTTTATCTCTAGAGTCCCCATCCCACACAGCAACTTAAAAGATTATAACCAAGGCTCCTCATAATCCTGGTGAAGCTTTTCAGGCCCAGGGGTCCTGTCCCCATACTTTAATAAAAACACCTTTTTGCATGGAAAATGTCTCAAGGATTCTCTCTTGACCACTGGCTCCTGGCCCACAGTACATCACAGGTACATCTCTGAGTTAATTGCATCAGCACATCAGGAAAGTACAGAAGATTTTTGCCTATCTTCTTGTATGACACATTCCGGAGGGGGACATTCCCATCTGTTCGATCTGGGTTTTTCTCTTCCTGGGATATATAGCTAGCTAGCTAGATAGATGATAGAGTGATAGATCTACTGATAGATCGCTCCCAGGAACATAAATAGATGTTTATATAAACAAACATATAAACATAAATCTATGTTTCCACTTAATATATTTATTATTAAATGTATTACTCATAATATAATAATTATCTATAAACAGAACTATATATTTATATTTAAATATGCAAAATAAACATTTCTATATCTAATCTCTATACGTCCATATATAGATCTCCCTATAGAGATAGAGACAAAATGGTTAGAAAGAGATGTGTGCAGAAAGAGAGAGAAATAGATATAGACCTATAAATATGGAGAAGATCTGCTTTCAAATTCTATCCAACGACCTCTCCTCACAGGCACAGGCAAACGCACATACACATACTCAAGAACCTTCTGGTATGTGGCCATGACAGGAAATAACACCCCTTGAGTTGCCATCTCTTCTCCAACTTAAAGGTACCCGCTTTTCTCCAAAGAAGACCTACACAGAGTGAGCAAGCACATGAAAAAATGCTCCACGTGACTTTTCATCAGGGAGATAGAAATCAAAACCACAATGAGATACCACCTCACACCAGTGAAAATGGGAGAAATTAACAAGACGGGAAACGACAAATGTTGGAGAGGATGTGGAGAAAGTGGAACACTCTTGCATTGTTAGTGGGAATGTGAACTGGTGCAGCCACTCTGGAAAACAGTGTGGAGGTTCCTCAAAAAGCTGGAAATGGAGCTATACTACAACCCATCGATTGCACTACTGGGTATTTAACCCAAAGACACAGATGTAGTGAACTGACTGGACACTTGCACCCCAATGTTCACACCGGCAATGTTAATAGCCAAACTGTGGAAGGAGACTTGATGTCCTTCAACAGATGAATGGATAAAGAAGATGTGGTCTATATATACAATGTATTATTATTTAGCCATCTGCAAGGATGAATACCTACCATTTTCATGGACATGGAACTGGAGGGTATTATGCTGAATAAAATAAGCCACATGGAGAAAGAATTATCATGCGGTTTCACTCTTATGTCGAATGTAAGAAAGAGTGAAGAGGATCATAAGGGAGAGGAGGGAAACTGAGTGGAGAAAATTGAGAGAGGCAGTGTTGTCCCCAAGATTGCGAATCCGAGAAACCACGGAGGAGCCGACACTGATACAAACACACGAGGGTTTATTTACAAGCTCGAGCTTGGGTCCAAGTGTACCCGACACAACGGAGCAAGGACTTGGACCCTGAGACTAAGGGGCGTATCAGCTTTATAGGGGCCAGTGGCCCATGGGATACGCAGAAAGTTACACAGTCATGTCGGTACACACGCAGGTGGCCGATTGAATTACATCTTACCCTATAGTATCCATTTGAGCTGGCCTATTACTTTGGTCAGAATTGGCGCGCAGTTTTGGTGGGCACAAAGCAGGATTACGTGGTTATGAGCCGATTTCCGATTAGGGTGTGCCCAGCGGCTTGACTAGGGTGGGGCAGCGCCTTAAGCAATAAGCAGGTTAAGGTTATGTGGGGGTCATACAGGAGGTGGCAGGTGTAAGACAAAATGGCATCAGTCCTGCTCTGCTTGTCCAGGGGTAGGGGATTTTTGTTAAATTTCCTGGGTCTCACAGAAGATAAACTATGAGAGACTCCTAACTTGGGGAAACAAAGGATTGCGGAAGGGGAGGTGGGTGGGAGGATAGTTTAACTGGGGGACGGGCATTAAGGAGGGCATGTGATGTGATGAACGCTGGGTATTATACTACATGTTGACAAATTGAATTTAAATAAAAATTTTTTTAAATTTAAATTTAAATTAAAAAAAGGTATTGGACGGCTCAGCCATCCTCAGCAATTCATTTATGAAATGGCCCTCAGTAGATCATAAAAAAGTTACAAATGTGAATGGAAAATGACTGAAACTCTTTCCCACTTCAAATAAATAAGTATTCTGAAAAGCAAATCAAAGTTCCAGAATGGAAAAATGCAAAAAACGAGGGAGAGGGAGAAAGAGAAATGAATTCACTTTCTGTGATATTTATTAGTGACGGTCCAATAATGACAAATCCATGATTGTCATTAAAAACAAAGAGTTAATGAACGGTATGGAAACCGATCCCCTCAACTAACAGATAAGGAAACTGAGAAGACAAGAGAAGTCTCCAGGTTATTCTTTTCACACTAACATTTGAGAACCACTGGCTAGGCACCAAGGAGAATTGATTTACCTTAAAATAGCAAAATTTGAAATCCTATGTCCTTTCCTATTTTCAGATCATAATAAATAAAGAAATGAAACAGCAAAGAGAGAGGGAAGGAGGCAAACAGAAACAAAGTGCAAATCAAAAATGAGATTTACATAAAGTTTGTCTTTCACAAATTTATGGACAAAAGACTCCATACTGATGGAAATATGTTAAAGAGACACAGGTGTCAACTGAAAGAGCTCCCCTGGCCAGAGCGGAGACAATATAAGCAACAAAATAAGTAGTGTTGGATTATAACCCAAAGTGTAAAATAAATATCCATGAATCTATACTAATATTAAAAATTGTAAAAGAAAGAAAGAGGGGCACCTGGGTGGCTCAGTCAGTTAAGCTTCTGCCTTAGGCTCAGATCATGATCCACGTCCCAAGGCAGTCTCCCTGTTCAGCAGGGAACCTGCTTCTCCCTCTCCCTCTGCCCCTCTCGCTCATGCTTTTTCTCTCCTCTCTCTCTCTCAAATAAATAAATAACATCTTTGAAAAACAAACACAGAAGAAAGAGAAATCTCCCATGTAGAAGAATTTCAAACAATTTGTGCAGACATTCCACCCTCAAGTGGATGAGCGTAACTTCCCACTCTTATGTGTGGAATACACATAGTAACTTCCTTCTACAAAATAGATTATGAAAAAGTTATAATAATAATAATATTATAATAATAATAAAGAATCACTTTACTATGGAGAAAGCTGACAAACACTACCTCAGCAAGATGATCAGATCGATACCAAGACTGATAAATCATGTTGATAGTATCTATACTTTATATGATATAATAAAAATGGCAGTATATCTCTGTATATAATCCACAATCCCAGTTCAATCATGAGATAAACAACAGACATGTCCCACCTGAGGGAAATTTTACAAAATACTCTACTTCTCAAAGTGTTCCAGTTCAACAACAACAAGGAGAGGCTGAAAAATTGTCACAATCCAGAGGAGCCTAAGAAAACATGAGGACAAGTGTAATGTGATGTGAGGGATGGTAACTTAGCAAACATTAAGGAAATCTGAATAAAGTATGGTCTTTGGTGAATGCGAATATTTTAATACTGATTCATTAGCTAATATTTGTACCGTACTAATATAAGATATTGATAATTGGAGAAATTGAGTGCAAGCCCATGCGAATTCTCTGTACTATCTTCTCAATTTCCCTATAAATCTTTGTTTTTTTTTCTAATCAGTAAGATTTATTTTGAAAATTGACTTAAATGTATCAGGCTCCAAGTATGAAGACATTTTAAGAATAGTTTAATTTTTGCCTTCTTCTTAAAGAGTTCCTTCGATGGGAACAAAGTAAGAATTTTATATCAGAAGGAAAGAAAAACACTTATGAACACCTCCTCAACCTGAAAAGCAGGAAAGGATATTAAATAGCAAAAATCAGATAAAAATACTTCTTTTATAGTAGACACCATATTGCAAGTGCCTTTAAAATTAGCAATGCATAACATTTATTTCCTGGACATTTGTCTTCCAAAGAGTTCACAGTGCTTCAGTGTCAGTTAAGAAATGATTCATGTGAAATTTTTATTAAACCAAATTTACTGGGAAATTACTGCCCAGATAATACTTTATTTTGATTTTATTGAGTTCCTTTCTAATCACTGAGCCTTTTAGTTAGAGCTTTCAACTATAGCAAATGCCTTAGAAGGCCAATTTTTAAGTTGCTATTATAATACCCTAATGGAATCACGTATCATTTTCCTTCGCTCAGATATGGCATACAGTAGGCACCTGATAAAATACTGAATGAGTGAATGGATAAAATTGCTTTTTATCATTTCATTCAGCAATTTCATTCTTATCTTTGTCCATTTCATGTTCTAATGTTTATCAACATCAACTCGAGATGTTGATTAGGGATTAGGGATCCATTAATTTATTAAGTATTTGGTGCATAGCTACTATGTGCAAGGTGCTAGGAATACCAAGTTAACCAGACATAGATGCAGTCCCTAGCTCCCTCCAGGCCATGCTGGTGGGAGAGACGGATACTAACCAAAAAGTGACCGAAAGACAACTAAACAAGATTATAGTAGCCAATATAAAGGTAAATATACAGCTTACTACAAGTACATATATAAGAAGGCTTAGTCTAACTGGGGCCTCGGAGAAGATGACCAGAAGAAGCAACATTTATATTAAGACTTAGAGAAAGGAGAAGGTAAGTGGTGGAAGGAGAATATTATGAGGAAAAGGAAGGTTTCTGCCTCTGAATTGTAGGGCTCTGGGCAAGTCCCTTGAGCTTAGGCTCTGAACCTACTTCTTTCTCTGCAAAACTGTGACAGTAATAATGCCTGTGCCATAGAGCTCTAATGATAAAGAGTTGGACTTTATTTGTACAATATCTAGGACGTTAGTAAGTACTTAATAAATATTTTCTGGTGGCCATAACAGCCTGGAGCCAGGCTTCCTGAGTTCGAATCCACTTAACTAGCTAGGTCAAATGACCTTGGACAAGATGTTTTCTTCCTATCTATCCTTTAGTTGGCCCATCAAGATAACAGTATCTGCCCATAGGGTTGTTGGAGGATCCCATGAGTTCTTTTATGTGAAGCGTGACACAATTCTTGGCACATAATATGTGCCATATCAATGTTAACTTGTATTAGCAATAAAGAAATCCTGCAACAGTCTAATGAGGTGTTTAGAAATTATTCTATAGCTTTTAAGGGAATTGAAATTCAAAAAGAACCTAAATGCCTGTCCGTGTTTATGTAGCTAACCAGTTCATTATCTGAAACCCAAACTCACAATTTCTGATTCTAACCTCACTCCAAGAGGCCTCCGCAAGCCCAAGGAAAAATTGCCTTCCTGGGATCTCAAGGAAGAATCTTTAACATAATAATATGACCATTGGTAATAATGTCTCTTGGTTCTTTCCAAATCCATAAAGATGCATTTCCTGATGAGTGACTGAGCTGTGAAGAGATGAGGAACCTTCAGCCCTCTGAATTACTTGTGTCAGAATATTTTAACCATAGTACTGCGGATAGTAAATTATCCTTATTAACAGGAAATATGTCTCAGATTGGAATCTGAGGAATCAGATGGGCAGAGAAAAACCGCTTTGACTTGCTCTTCATCTTTTAAAGACAAAGGAGAGCTTTTCTATGTACAAAGTCAGTTGTCAAAATAGCCTTAGGGAATAAGAGTCTGCAGCATCGAATCCGGCTTCACAGCCGGGACGCCCGCGCTCCAGGTCTTCCTGATCCCAAATCCCTGGACCTGTCCCCCAACACACGCTGCCACCAGAGGTCATTTGCAATTGCTCTCTTAGGAGCTCCGGGGAAGGGGGAAGGAGCTAGATAGGAAGACGGGACGCGTGGAGGCCGAGAAAAAAAAATTTTTTTTTGAGGCCGAGAAAATTAAGGCCATTCCACTTTTAATCCAGTGTTAGCACACGTCCAGCCATCCCACGCCCCTGTAAAGAAGAGCTGAAATTTTCATTACTTCAGTTACAGGAAAAAAAAAAAGTTTACAGCTTAATGTCTTTGAAAGCCCCACATTAGCATAAGAACTGAGCCCAGGCCTAGGGCGGGAAGCCCCTATTAGAATGAGAACAGAGCTCAATGCTCTTGAAGGCCCCATATCAAAATGTAAACAGAACTTGAGAAATTGCACCAGCCCTTCTGGAGGTCCCCGAGACCAGCCCTTAAAACTAAGCTAAAACCCACCTCGGGGTCCAAGTCCCTGCTCCGCTGTGTCGGGTGTACTTGGACGCAAGCTCGAGCTTGAAAAAAAACCCTCGTGCGTTTCCATCGGTGTCGGCTTCTCGGTGGTTTCTCGGATTTGCAATCTTGGGCACAACAGTCTGAGATAAAAAAACAAAACCAAAAGAAGCTTGGACGTAGGCAGAGTGAACGCAGGGTTCGGAGAGAAGCGGCGGAGACCCGGGGGCTTGGGGGCTCTTCTGTGGAGGCTATCCCTCTCATTACCCACCTCCACACCATCCACCTACATCATCATCCCCCATGGGATCGTCCCCATAGCATCCCACCTACACCATCCCCGACACCCCACACATTCCCCACCCACACTATACCCACACACCATCCTCCCTACACCATCCCCCACACTCCACCACCATCATACCTCTGCCCCCACACCATCGGACCCCAGCAAGGACCTGGGGAAGCTGTCCCCTGTGGGACATGCTCAGCCTCCCCGGGGTTCTCTGGAGAGCCGGCTCCCATCAGAATCCCTGGTGTCCCAGAGAGTACAGAGGTTGCAGGGAGGAGGGAATGCCGGGAGCCCACGACTGGGTGGATGCAGGTGGGTGGAGCACGGTATGCACTGTGCCCTGCCTCCTCCCACTGCCCCTCCTGGAGGGCGGCACGCCCTGCACAGGACACCAGCCTCTAACCCAGAGGGACCTGGGCTGGCCTGGCCCCGGGCTCTGTGGGGTCTGGGGTGATTTGAGCCTCACAGTTCCACACTGCCTGCAGAGTGAGTTTCGCAGGTCTTCACCACAGACTTTTGCCATAGGCTTCTGAGACGCAAGTTAACAATGCAGACCTGGAGGGTATCTCCAGGTGCAGTAGAGTGTTAATCTTGGAACCTCCTGACTCAGAATACGGCTACCTTCTCACTGCCATAGGAATGCTGCTAGATGAGAGCTGGCTTCTAGGCCTGCTTCCCGGTGAGAGCTGAGTTCAGGACAGAACCCTCCCGCATCCTGCCTGACTCTAGACGGAGCTGCTAACATCCTCATGGTAGTGACTGAGAGAGGTTGTGAGAAAAGCATGTGGAATCGTTGTGCCTGAACTCCCGTTTATCTGAGTTGAATACAGCGATTTCCAACAGCCTTCTTCAATCAGAGTGTAACTAGGTTCCAACTCGCATGTACAGTGGGTAGCAGACATCTGCCTCCCATGCATACACACTTCTGAGAGTTGAGCTTATGGCCTGTAACCTTACATCCTGCCTGCCGGTACCAATCGCTTCCAAAAGGCCTAGGCTCGCTGCTTCACGGAAGTGTTGGGAGAGGTAATTGGAATCTCCCGGCACACAAGACGAGTGCCTCCAAGCCCAATTCAGCGAATTCCCAGTAATTCCTGTGGTAGACTGCTGCTACATACTAAGTTCCATACATGAGAAGGTAGCTGAACGCCTTGTCCTAAAGCATCTTACTTCTGAGAGTTGAGCTCACCCTCAGTCCCTCACAGTTCCACACTGCCTGCAGAGTGAGTTTCGCACCAGAGACATTTGCCAGAGGCTCCTGAGACGCAAATTAACAATACAGACCTGGAGGGTATCTCCAGGTGCAGTAGAGTGGTAATCTTAGAACCTCCTGACTCAGAATACGGCTACCTTCACACTGCCATAGGAATGCTGCTAGATGAGAGCTGGCTTCTAGGCATGCTTCCCTGTGAGAGCTGAGTTCAGGACAGAACCCTCCCGCATCCTGCCTGACTCTAGACGGAGCTGCTAACATCCTCATGGTAGTGACTGAGAGAGGTTGTGAGAAAAGCATGTGGAATCGTTGTGCCTGAACTCCCGTGTATCTGAGTTGAATACAGCGATTTCCAACAGCCTTCTTCAATCAGAGTGTAACTAGGTTCCAACTCGCATGTACAGTGGGTAGCAGACATCTGCCTCCCATGCATACACACTTCTGAGAGTTGAGCTTATGGCCTGTAACCTTACATCCTGCCTGCCAGTACCATTCGCTTCCAAAAGGCTTAGGCTCGCTGCTTCACGGAAGTGTTGGGAGAGGTAATTGGAATCTCCCGGCACACAAGACGAGTGCCTCCAAGCCCAATTCAGCGAATTCCCAGTAATTCCTGTGGTAGACTGGGGCTACATACTAAGTTACATACGTGAGAAGGTAGCTGAACGTCTTTTCCTAAAGCATCTTACTTCTGAGAGTTGAGCTCACCCTCAGTCCCTCACAGTTCCACACTGCTTGCAGAGTGAGTTTCGCACGTCTTACCCAGCGACATTTGCCAGAGGCTTCTGTGACGCAAGTTAACAATGCAGACTTGGAGGGTATCTCCAGGTGCAGTAGAGTGGTAATCTTGGAACCTCCTGACTCAGAATACTGCTACCTTCACACTGCCATAAGAATGCAGCTAGTTGGGATCCCTGGGTGGCGCAGCGGTTTGGCGCCTGCCTTTGGCCCAGGGCGCGATCCTGGAGACCCGGGATCGAATCCCACGTCGGGCTCCCGGTGCATGGAGCCTGCTTCTCCCTCGGCCTGTGTCTCTGCCTCTCTCTCTCTCTCTATGTGACTATCATGAATAAATAAATAAAATCTTTAAAAAAAAAAAAAAAGAATGCAGCTAGTTGAGAGCTGGTTTCTAGGCATGCTCCCATGGGAGAGCTGAGGACAGGGCAGAACCCTCCCGCATCCTGCCTGACTGTAGGCGTAGCTGCTAACATCCTAATGTTAGTGGCTGAGAGAGGTTGCGGGAAAAGCATGTGTAAGCATTGGGCCTGAACTCCTGTGTATCTGAGTTGAATACAGCGATTTCCAATGGCCTTCTTCAATCAGAGTGTAGCTAGGTTCCAACTCCCATGTCAGAATTGGGAGCAGACATCTGCCTCCCATGCATACACACTTCTGAGAGTTGAGCTTATGGCCTGTACATCTCCATCCAGCCTACTAGTATCCTTCGCTTCTAAAAGGCCTAAGCTCGCTGTTTGACGGAAGTGTTGGGAGAGGTAATTGGAATCTCCCGGCACACAAGACGAGTGAGACTAGGAGACCTTTCTGTCCTTTATTGGGGGCAAGAATCACACGGGGTGGGTGGGCTGGTGCTGGAGTCCCCCACCTGGGAGCATGTGTGGACTCCGGGTGGGGGCGTGTGTCCTGAGGTTTCAGCCTGAGTGACGGTTCTGCGGACAGCAGTGCTGACCTGGACCTGTAGCTCATGGGCTCCTGCTCTGGGTACCCGCAGGGCAGCTGGACCCCGGCCTCGGGCCCTCTAGAGTCCCAGCACCTGGTGGAGCCTGCCTCATGGTGTGAGTGCGGGTGTGGCCCACCGGTTTACCCCTCCACTCCCCACACTGGTGTGTCCTGGGATCCCCAGGGCTGCCCTAGTTAAGCGACCTGTATCTGTGTGACATGCTCAGGGCCCAGTAGGCCACATCCAGCTGTGAGAGGGCTCGCTGAGCCCGGCGCCAGAATCCAGGGTTGTCGAGGGCCATGGGGGCCTGATTCCATTAGTCTTTCAGTTGGGACTGGTGTGGGCTCAAATCAACCCAGCCCCCACAGAGCCTGGGCCCAAGTCAGCCCAGGTCCCTCTGGGTTAGGGCCTGGTGTCCTGTGCAGGGTGCCCCACCCTCCAGGAGGGACAGAGGTTGGAGGCACGGCACAGTGTGTCCTCTGCACCACTCTCCTGCACACACACTGTCCGGGGCTCCCTGCCTTCCCTCCTCCCTGCAACCCCTGGTACTCAATGGGACACCCAGGCTTCTGATGGGAGCAGGGTATCCAGAGAACCCCGGGGAGTCTGAGCATGTCCCACAGGGTGCAGCTGCACTGGGTCCTTGCTCGGGGCCGATGGTGTGGGGGTGGATGGTGTGAGGGCATGGGTATGATGGTGGTGGGGTGTGGGGGATGTTGTAGGGGGGATGGTGTTGGGGTATAGTGTGCGTAGGGATTGTGTGAGGCTGTGTGTGTGTGAGGGGGATGGTGTAGGGGCTATGCCATGGGGGATGATGATGTTAGGGGATGGTGTGGGTCTGGGGAATGGGAGGATGGTGTGGGGGGCCGGTGGACACAGGGCATCCTCTTTCTCTAAGATGCATACTGAGACGTCCACAGATAAAGGTGACCCCAGTCTGGGGTATGCTGTGACACCTGTCCCTGGGGCCCCGTGTGGTGAGTACAGGGCCCTGGCTGGACCAGGGGCATTATCTGGGGGTCATCATACAATGTATGTTTACAAATTTCAAATTGTCTCAAATTTAATGCATAGAATTTAGAAATATATAAAGTCCTGAGGGTGGGTATCACCCTGACCCGTCCGACCCTCATCAGATCTATGTGTGTCTTCCTCCAGTCACCGCCATTCACCCTGCCCCCAGGTCCCCTTACTGGCCCGACGGCCCCCACCCCAGCCCCCTGCTTTTCAGGGGGCCGTCCCTCACCCTTTTGGGGTTCAGCTAACATGGCAATCCCTGGAGGCCCCGTCCTAGTGGCCTCCTCATCCCTGAGACCCCGAGGGTGGGGGCACGGTATTTATCCCCAACAACCTACCATGCAGCCGTGTGTTGTTGGCTGCTGTTCTTCTCCCAGGCTCTGAAGCCCCATGTTCCCTACCCAGAAGCCCCCGGTCCTCCCGGGTCCTAATCCCCCTGGCCCCTCAGCCTCACCCTACCCCATAGTAGTCCCAAAACATGACGTGACTGCTGAGTATCCTGTTGACGTCCAGGTCCCCCAGCGTGATGTCCCTAGAGGAGACCAGGGCCTCCTCCTTCATTTCCTGTGGGAAAACCGGGGAGGAGGAGCTGGAGTCAGGGACACAGACCCTAACCTGTCTGTCCTGGGCAGGGAGCCCTGGGGCCACCATGGAGTGGGTACTGCCAAAACCTCCTTCCTTCCTCTGGGAGGCCAGGGATGGTGGGAGTGCCCACCGTGCCCATGGGACCTGTGTGACGGCCTGTGCCCAGCTGTTGTAGGGAGGGAGGTGACTGAGTGTCACCCTGGGTGGGAGGGGATAGCGGTTCAACCAAGGTGGGAGGGGACATGGGGGTGTTGTGCCCAAGATTGCGAATCCGAGAAACCACTAAGGAGCTGACACCAATGCAAACACACAAGGGTTGATTTCCAAACTCGAGCTTGCGTCCAAGTACACCCAACACTGCGGAGCAGGGACTTGGACCCTGAGGTGGGTTTTAGCTTAGGTTTAAGGGCTTGTCTCGGGGTCCTCCAGAAGGGCTGGAGCAATTCCTCAAGTTCTGTTTACATTTTGTTATGGGGCCTTCAAGGGTATTGAACTCTGCTCTCATTCTAATAGGAGCTTCCAGCCCTTGGCATGGGCTCAGTTTCATTCTATTGTGAGGCTTTCTAGGATATTAAGCTGTAAACTTTTGTTTGTTTTTTTTTCCTGTAACTGAAGTAATGTAAATTTCAGCTCTTCTTCACAGGGGCCTGGGATGGCTGGTCTTGTTCGAACACTGAACTTAAAGTAGAAAGGCCTGCATTTTCTCGGCCTCCTTGCATCCAGTCCCATCCTATCTAGCTCTTTCCCCTTCCCTGGAGCTCCTAAGAGAGCAATTGCAAATGACCTCAGCTTGGCAGCCTGTGTTGGGAGATAGGCCCAGGGATTTGGGATCAGGAAGACCTGGGGCGTGGGCGTCCCAGCTGTGCAGTGGGATTCCATGCTGCAGACTCTTATTCCCTAAGGCTATCTTGACAACTGACTTTGTACATAGAAAAGCTGTCCTTTATCTTTAAAAGATGAGGAGTGAGTCAAAGTTTTTTTCTCTGCCCATCTAATTGCTCAGATTCCAATCTGAGACGTATTTCCTGTTACTAAGAATAATTTACTATCCGTAGTACTATGGTTAAAATATTCTGACACAAGTAATTCAAAGGGATGAGGGTTTCTCATCTCTTTATTCACAGCTCAGTCACTCATCAAGAAATGAGTCAATTTTCAAAATAAATCTTATTTATTAGGAAAAAAACAAAGATTTATAGGGAATTGAGGGAATTTATAGGGAAATTGAGAAGATAGTACAGAGCATTCGCATGCATTGGCACTCAATTTCTCCAATTATTGATATCTTATATTAGTACGGTACAAATATGAACTAATGAATCAATTTTAAAATAGTCGCATTAACCAAAGACCATACTTTATTCAGATTTCCTTAGCTTTTGCTAAGTTACCATCCCTCATATCACATTCCATTTGTCCTCCTGTTTTCTTAGGTTCCTCTGGATTGTAACAGTCTTTCAGCCTTTCCTTGTTGGTGTAGAATTGGAACACTATGAGAAGTAGAGTAGTTTGTAAAATTTCCCTCAGTTGGGACATGTCTGTTGTTTATCTCATGACTGAACTGTTTTTGTGGATTATATACAGAGATATACTGCCATTTTCATTATATCATATAAAGGATAGATACTGTCAACATGATTTATCAGTCTTGGTATCAATCTGATCATCTTGCTGAGGAAATGTTTGTCAGCGTTCTCCGTAGTAAAGTGATTCTTTTATTATTATTATTATTATATTATCATTATTATTTTAGGTTTTTCATAATATATTTTGCAGAAGGAAGTTACTATGTGTTTTCCACACATAAGAGTGGGAAGCTATGCTCATGAACTTGAGTGTGGTATGTCTGCACGAATTGTTTGAAATTCTTCTACATGGGAGATTTCTCTTCCTTCTGAGTTTGTTTGTTTCTTTTTCAAAGATGTTATTTATTTATATGAGAGAGAGAGAGGAGAAAAAGCATGAGCGAGAGGGGCAGAGGGAGAGGGAGAAGCAGGTTCCCTGCTAAACAGGGAGCCTGCCTTGGGACCTGGATCATGATCTGAGCCTCATGCAGAAGCTTAACTGACTGATCTATCCAGGTACTACTTCTTTCTTTCTTTCTTTCTTTCTTTCTTTCTTTCTTTCTTTCTTTCTTTCTTTCTTTTTCTTTCTTTCTTTCTTCTTTATTTCTTTCTTTTATTTTAATAATAATTTTATTTTTTATTGGTGTTCAATTTGCCAGCATACAGAATAACACCCAGTGCTCATCCCATCAAGTGCCCCCCTCAGTGCCCATCACACATTCACCCCCACCACCTGCCCTCCTCCCCTTCCATCACCCCTAGTCATTTCCCTGAGTTAGGAGTCTTTTTTTTTAATTTTATTTATGATAGTCACACACACAGAGAGAGAGAGAAAGAGAGGCAGAGACATAGGCAGAGGGAGAAGCAGGCTCCATGCATCAGCAACCCGATGTGGGATTCGATCCCGGGTCTCCAGGATCGCACCCTGGGCCAAAGGCAGGCGCTAAACCACTGCGCCACCCAGGGATCCCCTGAGTTAGGAGTCTTTATGTTCTGTCTCCCTTTCTGATATTTCCCACACATTTCTTCTCCGTTCCCTTATATTCCCTTTCACTATTATCTATATTCCCCAAATGAATGAGAACATACAATGTTTGTCCTTCTCTGATTGACTTACTTCACTCAGCATAATACCTTCCAGTTCCATTCACGTTGAAGCAAATGGTGGGTATTTGTCGTTTCTAATGGCTGAGCAAGGCCCACCTGTTCTCTCTCTTCATCTTCTGAGTCTTCTAAGATATGAATGTTATTTTTTAATAAGTGGCTGACTTCCCTACGTCCGTCTCTGTGGTCCATAACCTTTCTTGTTTTTATGGCTTCCACGTGGGACCGCATCTCAGTTATAGCATTTTTAACGTTGGCCTGACTAGATTTTAGTTGTTTTACTTCTGCAGTAAGGGATTCTCTAGTTTTCTTCTGTGCTCTTTTTCCAGCCCAGCTGCTATCTTTATAATCATTGTTTTAAAATGTAGTTAGACATCATATATGTGTATTGATGGACTTCCTGGCTGTGAGTACTATCTCATGTTATTTTATGGAGGTGAATTTCTCCATCTCATTACCTTTTCCAGAAAAGAAAGAGGGAAGAAAAAGAAAAACCAAGGAAAACAATAACAACTGCTCTCCAATTAAAACACCAGATTATTTTGGCCTGCGTTTCAAAAGATTCTAAACCCCAAATATGAAACACAATTAAAGTACCATGAAAGTAAAAATAAGAATTATATAAGGTACATACATAAAATTAAAATAAGTCAATTAATAAAAAAAATCAAGGAAAATAAATTACAATAAAGCACAAAGTACAAAGGAAGCTATATCCTACTTTCCAGGCACAGCTGAATCTATGCATCCTCTGTGGTCCGACAAATTGGTGGCGGTGAGTGGTCTGTGCAGGGTCTGGGGATGGGCTCTGGCACTGATTAGCAGGTGCACATCTGTGTGGTAGATGCACCTGCGGGATCAGAGGTGGGGTGGGCATCAGCACCTCTAGCCTCCAGTGGGCGGCACAGTGCTGCTCCTTGAGACCCCCCCCCCCCCCGATAGGCCGGATGCCGGTGGGGTCTGTGGGTCCTCTGGCTCTGGGGCTGAGCATTCTGCCCCCCAGTCTGCATGGGCCTCCACAGAAGAGCTCCCAAGCCCCTGGGTATCCGCCGATTCTCTCAGAACCCTGCGTTTACTCTACCTGCGTCCGAGCTTCTTTTGGCTTTGTTTTTTTATCTCAGAGTGTTGTGCCCAAGATTGTGAATCTGAGAAACCACCCAGAAGCCGACACTGATGCAAACACATGAGGGTTTATTTACAAGCTAGAGCTTGTGTGCAAGTATACCGGACAGAGTGGAGCAGGGACTTGGACCCCGAGGTGGGTTTTAGCTTAGTTTTAAGGGCTGGTCTCAGGGACCTCCAGAAGGGGTGGAGCAAGTCCTCAAGTTCTGTTTACAATTTGATATGGGACATTCAAGGGCATTGAGCTCTGTTCTCATTCTAATAGAGGCTTCCTGTCCTTGGCCTTGACTCAGTTTTGTTTCTATTGTGGGGCTTTCTAGGACATTAAGCTGTAAACTTTTGCTTTTACCGGTAACTGAAGTAATGTTAATTTCAGCTGTTCTTCACAGGGACCTGGGATGGCTGGACTTGTGCTAACACTGAATTTAAGTTGGAATGGTCTTAATTTTCTAGGCCTCCACGCTTCCAGTCACATCCTATCTCGCTCCTTCCCCCTTCCCCAGAGCTCCTAAGAGAGCAATTGAAAATGACCTCAGCATGGCAGCCTGTGTTGGGGGACAGGCCCAGGGATTTCGGATCAGGAAGACCTGTGTGCAGCTGGATTCGATGCTGCAGACTCTTATTCCCTAAGGCTATCTTGACAATAGACTTTGTACATAAAAAAGCTCTCCTTTGTTTTTAGAAGATGAAGAGCCAGTCAAAGCATTTTTTCTCTGCCCATCTGATTGCTCAGATTCCAATCTGAGACATAGTTCCTGTTAATAAGGATAATTTACTATCCGTGGTACTATGGTCAAAATATTCTGACACAAGTAATTCAGAGGGATGAGGGTTTCTCATCTCTTTCTTCACAGCTCAGTCACTCATCAGGAAATGCATCTTTATGGATTTGGAAAGAACTGAGAGACATTAGTACCAATGATCCTATTATTTATGTGAAGGATCCTTCCCTGAGATTCTTCCCCTGTTTCAACTGACACTGAAACACTTTGAACTCTTTGGAAGACAAATGTCAAGGAAATAAATGTTATGCATTGCTAATTTTAAATGCACTTGCAATACGGTGTCTATTGTACTAGAAGTATTTTTATCTGATTTTTACTATTTAATATCCTTTCCTGTTTTTCAGGTTGAGGAGGCATTATACGTGTTCTTAAGTGTTTTTTGTTCCTTTGATCTAAAATTCTTACTTTGTTTCCATCAAAGGAACTCTTTAAGAATAAGGCAAACGTTAATTCAACAATTCTTAAAATGTCTTCACACTTGGAGCCTGATTCATTTAAGTCAATTTTCAAAATAAATCTTATTTATTAGGAAAAAAACAAAGATTTATAGGGAAACTGAGAAGATAGTACAGAGCATTCGCATGCACTTGCACTCAATTTATCCAATTATTGATATATTAGTACGGTACAAATATGAGCTAATGAATCAATATTAAAAAATTCGCATTAAACTAAGACAAAAAAAAAAGACCATAGTTTATTCAGATTTCCTTAGTTTTTGCTAAGTTACCAATCCTCAAATCACATTCCATTTGTCCTCTTTCCTTTTTTTTTTTTTTTTTTTTTTATTTATTTATGATAGTCGCACAGAGAGAGAGAGAGAGAGAGGCAGAGACATAGGCAGAGGGAGAAGCAGGCTCCATGCACCAGGAGCCCGATGTGGGATTCGATCCCGGGTCTCCAGGATCGCGCCCTGGGCCAAAGGCAGGCGCCAAACCGCTGCGCCACCCAGGGATCCCCAATTTGTCCTCTTTCCTTAGGCTCATCTGGATTGTGACATTCTTTCAGCCTTTTCTTGTTTTGAACTGGAACACTTTGACAAGTAGAGTATTTTGTAAAATTTCCCTCAGTTGGGACATGTCTGTTGTTTATCTCATGACTGAACTGTTTTTGTGGATTATATACAGAGATATACTGCCATTTTCATTATATCATATAAAGGATAGATACTATCAACATGATTTATCAGTCTTGGTATCGATCTGATCATCTTGCTGAAGTAGTGTTTGTCAGCTTTCTCAGTAGTAAACTGATTCTTTTTTATTATTATTAATTATTATTATTATATTATCATTATTATTTTAAGGTTTTCTTATTAGAAGGAAGGAAGTTACTATGTGTATTCCACACGTAAGAGTGGGAAGCTATGCTCATGAACTTGAGGGTGGAATGTCTTCACAAATTGTTTGAAATTATTCTACATGGGCAATTTCTCTTCCTTGTGGATTTGTTTGTTTCTTTTTCAAAGATGTTTTTTATTTATTTGAGAGAGAGAGTAGAGATAAAGCATGAGCGAGAGGGGAAGAGGGAGAGGGAGAAGCAGGTTCTCTGTTGAACAGGGAGCCTGCCTTGGGACCTGGATCATGATCTGAGCCTAAGGCAGAAGCTTAACTGACAGAGCCACACAGGTGCCACTCATTCTTTCTTTCTTTCTTTCTTTCTTTCTTTCTTTCTTTCTTTCTTTCTTTCTTCTTCCTTCCTTCCTTCCTTCCTTCTTTCTTTTCTTTCTTTCTTTTTTCTTTCTTTCTTTCTTTCTTTCTTTCTTTCTTTCTTTCTTTCTTTTTCTTTCTTTCTTTCTTTCTTTCTTTCTTTCTTTCTTTCTTTCTTTCTTTCTTCTTTCTGTTCAATACAGCAACATCTGAGGAATTCTTCCCTCAGATGGGAGCTACATACTAACTTCCAAACCTGAGAACCTACCTGAAAGCTCACTCTGGGGAACTTCCCTCTCAGAGATGAGCTGAAACGTGGTCCTTCCCAGTCCACACTGCCTGCAGATACACTTATAAACATCCTCACTAGACATGTTTGTCAGAAGCTCATGGGATGCAAGGGGCAAGCTGCAGGCTTCAAGGTTGTGTCTCCAGGTGCAGTAAAGCGGTATTCATGGAACATCCTGAATTACAATGCTGCCACGTTCTCATGCCCATCAGAACGCAGTTAGTAGAAAGCTGGCCTCCAGGCATGTCTCCTTTGAAATCTGAGCTCAGGGCAGGAGCCTCCCGCATCCTGCCTGCCCGTAGTCGTAGCTGCTAACATCCTTATGTTAGGTGTTCGGAGAGGTTGGAGAAATGCCAGTGGAAGTGTCAGGACTGTACTCATATGTATCTGAGTTCAATAGAGCGATTTCCAATGTCCATGTTCAATTAGAGTGTAGCTCCTGTATACCTCGTCTCGATAAGTGTCTAGCAGACATCGGCCTGCAAAGCAAACACACTTCTGCAAGTTCAACTTATGGCCTGTACCTCACCCATCCTGACTGCCTGTATGTTCCGCTTCCACAGCATTTCGTTGTATGCGGGACAGTAGCAGAGTGAAAACCACGTGTCTCCCTTGTAAATTTTGTGCGTAGCGGACAGCTGCCATCAAGGCATGCACGCTCCTTTGGATTGAGCTTATGGCTTGTACCTCCCACATGCTGACGGCCTGTACACTTCACTTCCAAAGGATTTCGTCCAATACGGGATGCAAGTTTTGCGAGAGGCAAGTGTCTCTTAGTTTCATCCAGCGACTTCTGAGGAATTCCTCCCTCAGAGGGGTGCTACATACTAACTTCCAAACCTGAGTACCTAGCTGAAAGCTCTCTCTGTGTGGAATTTCCTTCTGCGAGATGAGCTGACATGCGGTCCTTCCCAGTTCCACACTGCCTGCAGATGCAGTTACGAACATCCTCACTAGACATGTTTTCAGAAGCTCATGGGACGCAAGGGCCAGCTGCAGGCTTCAAGGTTGTGTCTCCAGGTGCAGTAAAGCAGTATTCATTGTAAGCGTACCGCCTTACAATGCTGTCACGTTCTCACGGCCATCCGAACGAGCTAGTAGAAAGCTGGCTTCTAGGCATGCTTCCTTCTGAGAGCTGAGCTCATGGAAGGACCCTCCCGTATCCTGCCTGCCCATACACGTACCTGCTAATATGCTTATGTTAGGTGCTGGGAGAGGTCGGTGAAATGCATGTGGAAGTTTCAGGCCTGTACTCCCGATTATCTGAATTGAATACAGCGATTTCAAACGGCCTTCTTCAAAGAGTGTAGCTAGTTTCTAACTCCCATGTCTGAGTGGGTAGCAGACATCTACCTCCCAGGCGTACACACTTTTGAGAGTTGAGCTTATGGCCTGTATTTCCCACATCGTGCCTGCAGGTACACTTCGCTGCTAAAAGGCCTAGGCTCGATGCATGACTGAAGTGTTGTGAGAGATAAGTGGAAAGTCCCGGCACACAAGACTAGTGCCTCCAAGCTCAATCCAGCGACTTCCTAGTAATTCCTTAGACAGGTGCTACATACTAATTTCCATACGTGAGAAGCTAGCTGAACCCCAAGTCCAAAAGAGTCTCTCTTCTGAGAGTTGAGCTCACACCCAGTCCCTCACAGTTCCACACTGCCTGCAGAATGAGTTTTGATCATCTTCACCAGAGACGTTTGTCAGAAGCTTGTGAGACGCAAGTGGAATAATGCAGGCCTGGAAGGTGTCTCCAGGTGCAGTAGAGTGGTAATCTTGGAACCTCCTGAATTAGAATACTGCTACATTCTCACTGCCATAAGAACGCAGCTAGTTGAAAGCTGACTTCTAGGCATGCTTCCTTGTACGAGCTGAGGTCAGGGCAGGACCGTCCCGCATCCTGACTGCCTGTAGACATAGGTCTTAGCATCTTTATGTTAGGTGCTGGAAGAGGTTGTGTGAAAAGCATGTGGAAGTGACAGACCTGACTCACGTATATCTGAGTTAAATGCAGCGATTGCCAACGTCCTTATTTAATTAGAGTGTACCTCGGTTCTACCTCCCATCAATAAGTGTCTAGCAGACATCTGCCTGTAAAGCATACACACTTCTGAGAGTTGAAATTATGCCCTGTACCTCCCACATGCTGACTGCAGATACACTTCGCTCCTATCAGGCCTAGGCTTGAATTGTGACAGAAGGGTTGTGAGAGGTTAGTGGAAGGCGCCGGTCCACACGCCTAGTGTCTCCAAGCCCAATCCAGAGATATGTGAGGAACTGCACTCTACAATTGGTGCTACATAGTAAGTCCCATACATGAGAAGCTAGTGGAACGCAGTGTCCAAAGGGTACTTTCTTCTGAGACTTGAACTCACCTCCAGTCCCTCATAGTTCCACATGGCCTTCAGATGAAATTTCGAACATCCTCACTAGACGTGTTGGTCAGAAGCTCATAGGACAAAAGGAGCTAGCTGCAGGCTTCAATATTGTGTCTCTAGGTGCAGTAGAGCGGTATACATGGAACCTCCTGACTTACAATGTAGCTACATTCTCACGGCCATATGAATGCAGCTAGTGGAAAGGTGCATTTGAGGCATGCTGCTGAGGATCAGAGTCACTCGGTCCAGGTGAGGCCCAGGTGGGGCCAGAGTCACCTGGTACAGAAGAGGCCAAAGTGAGGACAAGAGTCACCGGGTCCAGGTGAGGCCAACCTGCAGGCCATGCAGAGGAACCATGTCCCAATGATGCCCAGGTAGGGACCAGAGTTACCAGGTCCAGATGAGGCCAACCTGCAGGCCATGCAGTGGAACCATGTCCCGATGATGCCCAGGTAGGGACCAGAGTCACCAGGTCCAGATGAGGTCCAGATGGGGAGCATATTCACTAGGTCCAGGTGAGGCCCAGTTGAGGACCAGATTCACCAGGTCTGGTTGAGGCCTAGAGGGGTACCAGAATCACCTGGTCCAGGTGACATCCAGATGGGGACCAGAGTCACCAGGTCAGGGTGAGGCCCAGAGAGTTCCACAGTCATCATGTCCAGGTGAGGTTCAGGTGTGGAACAGAGTAACCAGGTACCAATGATGCCCAGGTGAGACCAGAGTCACCAGATCTGGGTGACGCGCAGATAGGATCAGAGTCACCAGTTCCAGGTGAGGCCAAGAAGGAGTCCACAGCAATCAGGTCCAGGTGGAGAACAAAGTCACCAGGACTGGGTGAGGCCCAGATGGGGACCAGATTCACCAGGTCCAGGTGAGGCCCAGGTGGTGACCAGAGTCCCCAGGTCTGGGTGAGGACCAGGTAAGGACCAGATTCACCAGGTCCAAGAGGCCCACGTAGGGACCTGAGTCACCAGGTATGGGTGAGGCCCAGGTGGCAAACCCACTCACCAGGTCCAGGTGAGGCCAACCTGCAGGCCAGAGTCACCAGATCCAGGTGAGGCCCTGGTGGGGACCGGAGTCACCAGGTAAATGTAAGTCTACAAGAACACCACAGTTACCAGGTCCAGGTGTGGTTCATGTGGGAACGAGAGTCACCAGGTCCAGGTGAGACCCAGGTGGGGACCACAGTCACCAGGTCCAGATTGAGGACTAGGTCGGGGGCCCAGAGTCATCAGGGCCAGGTGAGAACAAAGTGTGGAGCAAAGTTATCATGTCCAGGTGAGGCCCAGTTGGGGAAAAGAGTAACCATGTCCCATTGATGTCAGGTGGGACAAGAGTCACAAGGTCCAGACGAGGCAAGTGAGGAGTAGATTCACCAGGTCCTGTGGAGGCCCAGTTGAGGACCAGTGTCCCCAGCTCCGGGTGAGTCCCAGAGGGGGACCAGAGTCACCCGGTTCTGGTGATATCCAGGTGGGGACCAGAGTCACCACGTCAGGGTGAGGCCCAGAGGGGGACGAGAATCACTAGGTCCAGGTGAGGCCCCGATGTGGAACTGAGAAACCAGGTCCCATGATGCCCATATGAGGACCTGAGTCACCAGGTCCAGGTGAGGTCCCTGTGGGAACCAGTCACCTCATCCAGGTGAAGCCCAGGTGAGACCACAGTCACCAGGTCAGGGTGAGGTCCAGAGGGGGACCAGAGTCACCAGGTCCAGGTGAGGCCCAGGTATATAAGAGAGTAACCAGGTCCCAATGATGCCCAGGTAAGGACCAGAGTCAACAGGTCCAGGTGAGGCCCAAATATGGATCAGAGTCATTTTGTTCCAGGTGAGGCCAGATGGAGACCACAGGAACCAGGTCCAGGAGAGCCCCATATGGGATCCAGAGCCACCAGATCCAGGTGAGGTCCAGGTGGGACCACAGTCACAAGGTCCAGGTGAGGCCCAGGTGGCAACAGGATTCACCAAGTCCAGGTGAGGCCCAGGTGGTGACCAGTCACCAGATCCAGGTGAGGACCAGCTAAGGACCAGATTCACCAGGTCCAAGTGAACCCCAAGGGGTGACCAGAGTCACCAGGTAAGGGTGAGGCCCAGAGGGGGAACCAGAGTAACCATTTTAGTTTGAGGCCCAGAATGGGACCAGAGGTCCCTGGTCAAAGTGAGGCCCAGGTGTGGAATAGAGTATCCAGGTCCCAATGATGCCTGGGTGAGGAACACAGTCACTAGGGCCATGCAGGGCCCAGATGGGGATCAGAATCACTAGGTCCTGGTGAGGCATAGAATAAGACCAGAGTCACCAGTATCAGGTGAGCCCCTTGTGGGAACAAGAGCCACTCTATCCAGCTGAGTCCCAGGTCCATGTGAGGCCCACGTGAGGACCAGATTCATCAGGTCGAATTGAGGCATAGCTGGGGACAAGAGTCACCAGGTCTGGGTTAGGCCTAGGTGGGGCAAGATTCAGCAGTTCTGAGTTAGGTCAAAGTGGGGATGAGAGACACCAGGTCCAGGTGAGGCCAAACTGAGGACCAGAGTCACCAGATCCAGGTGAGGTCCATGTTGGAAAGAGAGTCACCAGGTCCAGGAGAGGTCCAGGTGGGGACCAGAGTCACCAGATCCAGGTGAAGTCCAGGTGGGGACCAGAGTCACCAGATCCAGGTGAAGCCCAGGTGGGGACCAGAGTCACCAGGTCCAGATGAGGCCCAGGTGAGGACCAGAGTTACCAGGTACACGTGAGGCCCCGGTGGAGATCAGAGGCAACAGGTCCATGTGAGGCCAGCTTGGGGACCATGGTCAACAGGTCTACTTGAGGCCCAGGTGTTGAACACAGTAACCAGGTCCAGGTGAGTCCCCGGTGGTGACAAGAGTCACCACGTCCAGGTGAGGCCCAGGTGGGGACCAGGATCACCGGGTACAGGGGAGGCCCTTGAAAGAACCAGAGTCAACAGTTCGAGGTGAGGTGCAGGTGGCAACCAGGGTCAGCAGGTCCACGTCAGGCCAAAGTGGGGTTCACAGTCACTAGGGCACGGTGAGACCCAGAGTGGGACCAGAGTCACCTGGTCCAGGTGAGGTCCAGTTGTGGAACACAGTCACCGGGTCCCAATTATGCCCAGTTGAGGACCATGGTCAACAGGGCCAGGTGAGGCCCAGATGGGGATCGGAGTCACCAAATCCAGGTGAAGCCCAGGTGGGGACCACAGTCACCAGATCCAGGGTAGTCTCAGGTGCAGACCAGAATCACCAGGTCCAGGTGAGGTGCAGGTGGCAACCACACTCACCAGGTCCCAGTGAGGCCCTGGTGGGAACCAGAGTCACGAGGTACATGAGAAGCTAGAAACACTGCAGACACCAGGTCCACATGATGTCCATGTGGGAACGAAAATCACCAGTTACAGTTGAGGACCAGTTGGGGATCCGACTCACCAAGTCCAGGTGAGACCCAGGTGGGAACCAGTGTCACCATGTCCAGGTGTGGCCCAGGTGAAGACCAGAGTTAATAGGTCCAGCTGGGTCACTGTTAGTGAACAGTGTAACCATATCCTGATGCTACCCAGGTGGGTACCAGAGACACCAGGTCCTGGTGAGGCCCAGGTGGGACCAGAGACATGAGGTCCAGGTGAGGTCCCGATGGGAACCACAGTCACCAGGTCAGGTGAGGCCATGCTGAGGATCAGAGTCACCAGTTCCACGTGAGGCCCAGGTGGAGCCAGAGTCACCTGGTACAGAAGAGGCCAAAGTCAGGACCAGAGTTACCAGGATCAGGTCAGTCCCAGTGGGGAATAGAGTAACCATCTCCCGATGATGCCCAGGTAGAACCAGAGTCACCAGGTCCAGATGAGGCGCAGGTGGGGAGCATATTCACAAGGTTCCGGTGAGGCCCAGTTGAGGACCAGAGACACCAGGTCTAGTTGAGGCCTAGAGGGGTACCAGATTCACCTGGTCCAGGTGACATCCAGATGGGGACCAGAGTCACCAGGTCAGGGTGAGGGCCAGAGGGGATCCAGAGTCATCATGTCCAGGTGAGGCTCAGGTGTGGAACAGAGTATCCAGGTCATAATGGTCCACAGGTGAGGACCAGAGTCACCAGATATGGGTGAGGCCCAGTTAGGATCAGAGTCACCAGTTCCAGGTGAGGCCAAGAAGGAGTCCACAGCAATCAGGTCCAGGTGGGGAACAAAGTCACCAGGACTGGATGAGGCCCAGATGGGGACCAGATTCACCAGGTCCAGGTGAGACCCAGGTGGTGACCAGAGTTACCAGTTCTGGGTGAGGACCAGGTAAGGACCAGATTCACCAGGTCCAAGTGAGGCCCACGTGGGGACCTGTGTCACCAGGTATGGGTGAGGCCCAGGTGGCAACCCCACTCATCAGGTCCAGGTGAGGCCAACCTGCAGGCCAGAGTCACCAGATCCAGGTGAGGCCCTGGTGGGGACTGGAGTCACCAGGTAAATGTGAGTCTACAAGAACACCACAGTCACCGGGTCCAGGTGTGGGTCATGTGGGAACGAGAGTCACCAGGTCCTGGTGAGACCCAGGTGGGGACCACAGTCACCAAGTCCAGATTGAGGCCTAGGTGGGGCCCAGAGTCATCAGGGCCAGGTGAGGCCAAAGTGTGGAGCTAAGTTATCAGGTCCAGTTGAGTCCCAGGTGAGGACCAGTCACCTCGTCCAGGTGAAGCCCACAAGAGTAGTGCCTCCAAGCTCAATCCCGCGACATCCTAGTAATTCCTGTCTTAGACTGGTGCTACATACTAAGTTCCATACTAGCTAATTGAACCCTACATCCAACGGCAACTTACATTCGAGAGTTGGGCTCACACGCATTCCTTCACAGTTCCACACTGCCTGCAGAATGTGTTGCCAACGTCTTCACCAGAGAAGCTTGTCAGAAGCTTGTGAGACGCAAGTGGAATAATGCAGGCCTGGAAGGTGTCTCCAGGTGGAGTAGAGTGGTACGCTTGGAACCTCCTGAGTTAGAATACTGCTGCGTTCTCAGGGCCAGAACTTCGAAAGGACGTCGTTTGATACGGGACACAAGTTTTGTGAGAGGCAAGTGTCTCCTAGCCCAATCCAACTTCTGAGTAATTCCTCCCTCAGAAGGGAGCTACATACGAACTTCCAAACCTGAGTACCTCGGTGAAAGCTGTCTCTCTGGGGAACTTCCTTCTGCGAGGTGAGCTGACACGCGGTCCTTCCCAGTTCCATACTGCCTGCAGATGCAGTTACGAACATCCTCACAAGACATGTTTGTCAGAAGCTCATGGGACGCAAGGGGCAAGCTGCAGGCTTCAACGGTTGTGTCTCCAGGTGCAGTAGAGTTTTGTTCATGGAACGACCTGACTTCCAACGCTGTAAAGTTTGAGTTAGGTTATGGGTTAGGGTTAGGGTTAGGGTCCTGTTTAAGCTTAGGGTTAGGGTTAGGGTTAGGGTTAGGGTTAGGGTTAAGGTTCAGGTTAGGGTTAGGGGTAGGCTACGGGTTAGGATTAGGGTTAGGGTACGGGTTAGGTTACGGGTTAAGGTACGGGTTAGGGATCGGTTTAGGTTTACGGTTAGGGTTAGGGTACGGGTTAGGGTTAAAGTTAGGGTACTGTTTAGGATTAGGGTTAGGGTTTGGTTACGAGTTAGGGTTAGGGATAGGGTAAGGGATAAGGTTAGGATTAGGTTAGGGTTAAGGTTAGGATTAGGGATTGGGTTTCGTTAGGTTTAGGGTTGGGGTAAGATTAGGGTTAGGGTATGGGTTAGAGTTTGGGTTAGGGTACGGGTGAGGCTTAGGGTAAGCATTAGGGTACGGGTTAGGATTAGGGTACAGGTTAAGGTTAGGTTTAGGGTTAGGTTTAGGGTTAGTGTATGGGATAGGGTTAGGTTTAGGGTACTGTTCAGCGTTAGGGTTAGGGTTAGGGTTAGGTTACAGGTTAGGGTTATGGTTAGGGTTAGAGTACGGGTTAGGGTTAGAGTTAGAGTTTGGGTTACGTTTAGGGTTTGGGTTAGGGTTAGGCTACGGATTAGGGTTAGTGTTAGGGTTATGATTAGGGTTCGTTTTAGGCTTAGGTTAGGGTACAGATTAGGGTTAGGGTACGGGTTAGGGTTAGGGTGAGGGTACGGTTTAGAGATATGGTATGGATTATGGTACGGGTTAAGGTATGGGTTAGTGTACTGGTTATGGTTAGGGTTTGGGTTAGGTTTAGGGTTAGGGTTAGGGTACAAGATAGGGTTAGGTTTACGGTGTTAGGGTTTGGGTTAGGGTACAGGTTAGGGTTAGGGTTAGGGTAGGTTATGGTTAGGCTTAGTGTTAGGGTTAGGTTTCGGTTAGGGTTAGGGTTATGGGTCGGGTTAGTGTTTAGGGTTAGGGCTAGGGTTAGGGTACTGTTTAGGGTTAGGTATAGTGTTAGGTTTAGGTTACAGGTTAGGGTTAGCTTATGGGTTAGGGTTCGGGTTAGGGTATGGGATACGTTTTGGGTTAGGGTTAGGGAACGGGTTAGGGTTAGGGCTGGGGTTATGGTTAGGCTTAGGGTACGGGTTCAGGTTAGGGTTAGGGGTAGGGTATAGGTTTATTTATGGGTTAGGGTATGGGTACGGTTTCGGGTTAGTGTACGGGTTAGTGTTAGGGTTTGGTTTAGGGAACGGGATAGGATTAGGGTTTGGGTACGGGTTAGGGTACAGGTTAGGGTACAGGTTACGTTACGGTTTAGGGTTAGGGTACAGGTTAGAGTTAGGGTTCAGGTTACGGTTAGGGTTAGGTTTAGGTTACGGGTTAGGTTTAGGGTCACGGTATGGGTTAGGGTACGGATTAGGGTTAGGGTTAGGGTATGGCTTAGGGTTAGGTTTAGGTTTAGGGTTAGGGTTAAGGTACAGGGTTAGGGTTAGGGCACTGTTTAGGGTTAGGGTTAGGGTTAGGTTTAGTTTATGGGTTAGGGTTAGAGTTAGGGTTAGTTTATGTGTTAGGGATACAGTTAGGGTGAGGGTTACGGTTAGGTTAGGTTTAGGGTTAGGTTTAGAGATAGGGTTAGGGTTATGGTTAGAGTTAGCGTTTGGTTTAGGGGTAGTTTTAGTGTTATGGTACGGGTTATGTTTAGGGTTAAGGTAGGGTAGGGTATAGGGTTAGGTTACGGGTTAGGGTTAATTTTAGGGTTAGGTTTAGGGTACAGGTTAGTGTTAGGGTACCATTAGGGTTAGTGTACGTGTTAGTGTTAGGGTTGGGGTTAGCGTAAGGGTTAGGGAACGGGTTAGGATTAGGGTTAGGTTATTGTTTGGGTTAGGGTCAGGGTTAGATTTAGGTTACGTGTTAGGGTTAGGGTATGGGTTATTGTTACGATACGGGTTAGGGTTCGTGTACGGGTTAAGGTTGGGGTTAGGGTATGGTTCAGGGTTAGGGTATGGGTAAAGGTTAGGGTACGGGTTACGGTTAGTGTTCGGTTAGGGTTAGGGTACGGGTTAGGGTATGGGTTAGGGTTAGGTTTAGGGTTAAGTGTTGAGTTTAAGGGTTACGGAGAGCATTAGAGGTTAGGGTTAGGGGTTAGGGGTTAGGGTTAGGGGTAGTGTTAGCGTTAGGGTTAGGGTTAAGGTTTGGGGTTACTGTTAGGGTTTGGGGTTAGGGTTAGGGTTTGGGTTATGGTTAGGGTTAAGGGTAGGGTTAAGGGTTAGGGTTAGGGTTAGTGGTTACGGGTTTTGGTTAGGGTTAGGGGTTAGGTTTTGGGTTAGGGTTAGGGTTCGGGTTAAGGGTTAGGGTTAAGGGTTAGGGGTAGGGGTAGGGTTAGGGGTTAGCGGTTAGGGGGTAGGGCTAGGGTTAGTGGTTAGGTGTTAGGGTTAGTGTTAGTGTTAGGGTTAAGGTTAGGGGTTAAGGTTAGGGTTAGTGTTTAGGGTTGGGTTTGGGTTAGTGTTAGGATTAGGGTTAGGGTTAGGGTTAAGGTTTAGGGTTAAAGGTTAGGGTTAGGTTTAGGGTTAGTGGTTAGGGGTTCAGGTTAGGGTTAGGGGTAGGGGTAGGGGTTAATGTTAGGGTTAGGGGTTAGGGTTAGGTTTTGGTTTAGGGTTAGGGTTAGCGGTTAGGGTTAGGGTTAGGGTTAGGGGTTAGGTTAGGGTTATGGTTAGGTATGTGTTAGTGTTAGGGTTAGGATACGGGTTAGGGTACGGGGTAGTGTTAGAGTACTGGTTAGGTTATTTTTAGGGGATGGGTTAGTGTATGGGTTAGGGGACGGTCTTAGGGTTAGGGTAAGGGTTAGGGTCTGGGTTAAGGTTGGGGTACAGCTTAGTGTTAGTGTACCTGTTAGGGTTAGAGTACGGGTTTAGTTAGGGTACGGGTTAAGTTTAGGGTTAGTGTTCGGGGTAGGGTTTGGGTTAGGGGTTAGGGTTAGGGTTAGCGTTACGGTTAGGGTTAGGGTTAGGGTTAGGTGTTAGGGTTAAGGCTTAGGGTTAGGATAGGTTTAGTGTTAGGGGTTAGGGGTTAAGGTTAGGGATTCGATTCGATTCAATTTTTTCGATTCGAATCGATTCGATTCAATTCTTTCAATTCGATTCTTATCGATTTGATTCTTTTCGATTAGATAGATTCTTTTCTATTCGATTCATTTTTATTCGATTCGATTCTTTTCGATTCGATTTGATTCGAGTCTTTTTGATTCGATTCGTTTCAATTCAATTCTTTTCAGTTCGATTTGATTCAAATCTTTTTGATGCGATTCAATTCGATTCTTTACGATTCGATTCGAATTTTTTCCTTTCGACTCGATTTTTTACGATTCGATTTGATTCTTATCCATTCGATTTGATTCGATTCTTTTCGATACGATTCGATTCTATTCTTTTCGATTTGATTCTCTTCGATTCAATTCGATTTGATTCTTTTCGATTCGATTCGATTTTTTCGATTCGATTCCTTTTGATTCGATTCAATTCGATTAAAATCTTTCGTTTTGATTTGATTCTTTTTGATTCGGTTCGATTTTTTTCGATTCGATTTGATTCTTTTCGGTTTGATTCAATTCGATTCGAATGTTTTCGAATCATTTCTATTCTTTTCAATTCGATTCTATTCTTTTCGATTCGATACTTTTCGATTCGATTTGATTCTTTTCGATTCGATTCTGTTCGATTTGATTCGATTTAATTCGATTCGATACTTTTCGATTCGATTCGATTCTTTTCGATTTGATCGCTTCTTTTCAATTCGATTCGATTCGATTTGATTCGATTCTTATTGATTCGATTCGATTATTTTGATTCAATTCGATGCTATTTGAATATTTTCGATTCGATTCGATTGCATTAGATTCGATTATTTTTTATTCAATTCGACTCGATAATTTTTTATTTGATTCGATTCATTTCGGTTCGATTCGATTATTTTCGATTCATTTGAATTCAATTTGATTATTTTCGATTCGACTTGATTGTTTTCGATTCGATTATTTTCGACTTGATCCGATTATTTTTGATTCGATTGATTCTTTTTGTTTCGATTCGATTCTTTTCGATTCGATTCAATTCGATTCGATTATTTTCGATTCAATTCGGTTCGATTCGATTATTTTCAACTCAATTCGATCGATTCGGTTCAATTATTTTCGATTCGATTCGATTCGATTATTTTCGATTCAATTCGGTTCGATTCGATTATTTTCAACTCCATTCGATCGATTCGGTTCAATTATTTTCGATTCAATTCAATTCGATTATTTTCGATTCAATTCAATGCGAATCGATTATTTTCTATTAGATTCGATTCAATTATCTTCGATTTGATTTGATTCGATTACTTTCAATTCGATTCAATTTGATTATTTTCATTTCGATTCGATTCTATTATTTTCGATTGGATTCGTTTCGTATCGATTCGAATCATTTTGATTCAATTCGATTATTTTCGATTTGAATCGATTCTTTTCTTTTCGATTCGATTCTTTTCTATTTGGTTTGATATTTTCGATTCGAATCGACTTGAATCTTTTTGATTCAAGTATATAAGATTCAATCTGATTCTTTTCGATTCAATTTGATTCGATTCGATATGATTCTTTTTGATTTGATTCGATTCATTTTGATTCGACTCGATTCTTTTCTATTCAATTCTTTTTGATTCAATTAAATACGATTCTATTCTTTTCGATTCGATTTGATTTGATTCTTTTTGATTCGATACGATTCGATTTGATTCTTTTCAATTTGATTCGATTCAATTCGATACTTTTCAATTCCATCATTTCGATCGATTCGATTCTTTTCATTTCGATTCGATTCTTTTCGATTCGATTCAATTCTTTTCAATTTGATTCGATTCGATCTTTTCGTTTCGATTTGATTCTTTTCTATTTTATTTGATTCGATTCATTTCAATTAGATTCGATACTGTTCGATTCGATTCTTTTCGATTCAAGTCGATTGGAATCAATTCGATTCTTTCGATTCTATTTGATTCGATTCGATACGATTCTTTTCGATTCGATTCTTTTTGGTCTGTCGATTCGATTTTTTTCGATTCAGTTCGATTCGATTCTTTTTTATTCGATTTGATTCTTTTCAATTTGATATGATTCGATTCGTTTCAATTTTTTTCGATTCGTGTCGATTCGAATCTATTCGATTCTTTTCTATTCAATTCGATTCGATTCTTTTTGATTCGATTCGATTCGATTCGATTCCATTTGATTCGATTCTTTTCGATTCGATACGATTCAATTCGATTCTTTTTGATTCGATTTTTTCGATTCGATTCTTTTCAATTCGATTCAATTCTTTTATTTTTTTATTTATTTCTGATAGTCACAGAGAGAGAGAGAGGCAGAGACATAGGCAGAGGGAGAAACAGGCTCCATGCACGGGGAGCCTGATGTGGGATTCGATCCCGGATTTCCAGGATCGCGCCCTGGGCCAAAGGCAGGCGCCAAACTGCTGGGCCACCCAGGTATCCCCGATTCGATTCTTTTAAATTTGATTCTTTTCGATTCGATTTGCTTCGCCTCTTGTCGTTTCGATTCGATTATTTTGATTCAATTCGATTCGACTCTTTTCGTTTCGATTATATTCGATTCAATTTGATTCGATACGATTCGATTCTTTTCGATTCGATACCATTCGATTCGATTCTTCTCGAATCGATTCAATTCGATTCTTTTCGATTCGATTTGATTCTTTTCGATTCAATGCGATTCGATTCGAAACTCTTCGATTCAATTGTTTTCGATTCGATTGGATTCGTTTGTTTTCGATTCGATTTGATTCAATTCTTTTCGATTAGATTTGATTCTTTTCAATTCGATTCGATTTTTTCTATGCGATTCTTTTTTATTTGATTTATTTCGATTATTTCCTATTCGATTCGATTCTTTTTGATTCGATTCGATTCTTTTTGATTCGTTTAGAATTGATTAGATCCTTTTCGATATAATTCGATTCGATTTTTTTGATTCGATACGATTTTTTTCTTTTCGATATGATAGTTTTCAATTAGTTTCTTTTTGATTCTATTCGATTCGATTCTTTGGGTTTCGATTTGATTTGATTCGAATCTTTCGATTCGAGTCTTTTCAATTCGAATTCCTTTCTTTTAAAATCAATTCGATTCAATTCTTTTCGATTCGATTCACTTCGATTCATTTTTTCTGAAACAATTCGATTCTTTTTGATTCCATTCTTTTCGATTAGATTCATTTGGATTCGAAACTTTTCGATTCGATTAGATTCGATTCTAATGAATCGATTCGATTCGATTCTTTTTGATTCGTTTCTTTTTGATTCCATTCGAATCTTTTTGGTTCGATTAGATTCTTTTCGATTCAATTCGATTCGAATGGAAACTCTTCGATTGAATTCTTTTCAATTCGATTCTTTTTGATTCGATTCGATTCGATCCTTTTCGATTCGATTCAATTCATTTCTTTTCGATTCGAATTTTTCTATTCAATTCCTTTTTATTTGATTTGTTTCAAATATTTTCGATTCGATACGATTCTTTTCAATTCGATGCGATTCGATCCTTTTGGATTCGATTCGATTCAATTCCATTTTTTTCGTATCGATACGATAGTTTCCGATTCTTTTCGATTCTATTCGATGGGATTCTATTTGTTTCGATTCCATTTGCATGTGGAAGTATCAGGCTTGTACTCAACATTATCAGAGTTGAATATAGCGATTTCAAACGGCCTTCTTCAATCAGAGTGTAGCTAGTTTCTAACTCCAATGTACGAGTGGGTAGCAGACATCAGCCTCCCAGGCGTACACACTTTTGAGAGTTGAGCTTATGGCCTGTACTTCCCACATCCTCCTCCAGGTACACTGCGCTGGTAACAGGCCTAGGCTCGATGCATGACTGAAGTGTGAGAGATAAGACGAAAGTCCCGGCACACAAGAATAGGGCCTCGAAGCTCAATCCTGCGATTTCCTAGTAATTCATGTCTTAGGTGCTACATACTAAGTTCCATACGTGAGAGCTAGCTGAACCCCAAGTCCAAAAGCATCTCTCTTCCAAGAGTTGAGTTCACACCAAAACCCTCACAGTTCCACATTGCCTGCAGAATGAGTTTTGAACATCTTCACCAGAGACGTTTGTCAGAAGCTTGTGAGAAGCAAGTGGAATAATGCAGGCCTGGAAGGTGTCTGCAAGTGCAGTAGAGTGGTATTCTTCGAACTTCCTGAGTTAGAAGACTGCTATGATCTTATGGCCATTAGAACGCAGCCAGTTGAAAGCTGGCTTCTAGGCATGCTCTCTTGTGAGAGTTGAGCTCTGGGCAGGACCCTCCCGCATCCTGCCTGCCCATACTCATACCTGCTAACATCCTTAAGTGAGATGATGGGAGAGGTTGGAGAAATGCAAGTGGAAGCGCCAGGACTGTACTCATATCCATCTGACTTCAATACAGCGATTGCCAACGTCCTTGTTCAATTACAGTGTAGCTTGGGTATACCTCGCTTCGATAAGTGTTTAGCAGACATCAGCCTACAAAGCATACACATTGCTGAGAGTTGAGCTTATGGCATGTACCTCCCCAATCCTGACTGCCTGAAAGTTCGGCTTCCACAGCATTTCGTTGTATACGGGAGAGAAGCGGAGTATAAACCAAGTGTCTCCCTTGTCAATATCGTGCCTAGCGGACAGCTGCCTACTAGGCATGCACACTCCTTTGGCTTGAGCTTACCTTCCACATGCTGACTGCCTGTACACTTCACTTCCAAAGGATTTCGTTTGATACGGGATGCAATTTTTGCAAGAGCCAAGTGTCTCTTAGTTCAATCCAGCGACTTCTGAGGAATTCCTCCCTAAGACGGGAGCTACATACTAACTTCCAACCTGAGAACGTAGCTGAAAGCTCTCTTGGGGAACTTCCCGCTCGGAGATAAGCTGAAACATGGTCCTTCCCAGTTCCACACTGCCTGCAGATACAGTTACGAACATCCTCACTAGACATGTTTGTCAGAAGCTCATGGGATGCAAGGGCCAGCGGCAGGCTTCAATGGTTTTGTCTCCAGGTGCAGTAGAGCGGTAGTCATGGAACGTCCCACCTTACAATGCTGCTACATTCTCACGGCCATCAGAACGAGCTAGTAGAAAGCTGGCTTCTAGGCATGCTTCCTTCTGAGGCTGAGTTCAGGGCAAGACCATCTTGCATCCTGCCTGCCCGTAGACGTAACTGCTAATATCCTTATGTTAGGTGCTGGGAGAGGGTGGCGAAATGCATGTGAAAGTGTCAGGCCTGTACTCACGATTATCTGAGTTGAATACAGCAATTTCAAACAGCCTTCTTCAAAGAGTGTAGCTAGTTTCTAACTCCCATGAATGAGTGGGTAGCAGACATCTGCCTCCCAGGCTACACACTTTTGAGAGTTGAGCTTATGGCCTGTAACCCTACCTCCTGCCTGCAGCTACCTTTCGCTTCCAAAAGGCCTAGGCTCGCTGCTTCACCGAAGTGTTGGGAGAGGTAACTGGAATCTCCCGGCACACAAGACTAGTGCCTCCAAGCTCAATCCAGCGATTCCCAGTAATTCCTGTCTTAGACAGGTGCTACATACTAAATTCCATACGAGAGAAGCTAGCTGAACCCCGAGTCCAAAAGCATCTCTGTTTTGAGAGTTGAGCTCACACCCAGTCCCTCACAGTTCCACACTGCCTGCAGAATGAGTTTTCAAAATCTTCACCTGAGACGTTTGTCAGAAGCTTGTGAGACACAAGTGGAATAAGGCAGGCCTGGAAGGTGTCTCCAGGTGCAGTAGAGTGGTATTCTTCGAACCTCCTGAGTTAGAAGACTGCTTTAGTCTCACAGCCATTAGAACGCAGCTGGTTGAAAGCTGGCTTCTAGGCATGCTCTCTTGTGAGAGCGGAGCTCAGGGCAAGACTCTCCCCCATCCTGCCTGCCCATAGTCATAGCTGCTAACATCCTTAAGTGAGGTGTTGGGAGAGGTTGGAGAAATGCGAGTGGAAGTGTCAGGACTCTACTCACGTGTATCTGAGTTCAATACAGCGATTGCCAATGTCCTTGTTCAATTAGAGTGCAGCTGGGGTATACCTCGCCTCAATAAGTGTCTGGCAGACATCAGCCTGCAAAGCATACACACTTCTGAGAGTTGAGCTTATGGTCTCTACCTCCTCCATCCTGACTGCCTGTACGTTTCGCTTCCACAGCATTTCGTTGTATGCGGGAGAGTAGCAGAGTGAGAACCAAGTGTCTGCCTTGTCAATTTTGCGCCTAGAGGACAGCTGCCTCCAAGGCATGACCACTCCAATGGATTGAGCTTAGGACTTGAACCTCCACATGCTCACCGCCTGTATGCTTCGCTTCCAAAGGATTTCTTTCAATACGGGACACAAGTTTTGCAAGACACAAATGTGTCTTAGTTCAAACCACAACTTACGAGGAATTCCCCCTCAGATGGGAGCTACATACTAACTTCCAAACATGAATACCTAGCTGAAAGCTCTCTCTCTGCGGAATATCCCTCTCAGAGATGAGCTGAAACAGTCCTTCCCAGTTTCTCACTGCCTGCAGATACAGTTACAAACATCCTCACTAGACATGTTTGTTAGAAGCTTATGGGACACAAGGGGCAAGCTGCAGGCTTCAAGTTTGTGTCCTCAGGTGCAGTAAAGTGGTATTCATGGAACATCCAGAATTACAATGATGCCACTTTCCCATGGCCATCAGAACGCAGTTAGTAGAAAGCTGGCTTCGGGGCATGCCTCGTTTTGAAAGCTGAGCTCAGGGCAGGACCCTCCCGCATCCTGCCTGCTCGTAGTCATAGCTGCTAACATCCTTATGTTAGGTGCTGTGAGAGGTTAGAGAAATGCAAGTGGAAGTGTCAGGGGTGTACTCACGTGCCTCTGACTTCAATACAGCGATTGCCACATCCTTGTTCAATTAGAGTGTAACTCGTGTATACCTCGCTTCGATATGTGTCTAGCAGACATCAGCCTGCAAAGCATACACACTTCTGAGAGTTGAGCTTATGGCCTGTACGTTCTGCTTCCACAGCATTTCGTTGTATCGGGAGAGTAGCAGAGTGAGAACCAAGTGTCTGCCTTGTCAATTTTGCGCCTAGCCGACAGCTGCCTGCAAGGCATGCACACTCCTTTGGATTGAGCTTAGGAATTGAATCTCCCACATGCTGACTGCCTGTACGCCTCGCTTCCAAACGATTTCATTCGATACGGGACCCAAGTTTTGCGAGAGGCAAATGTGTCTTAGTTCAATCCAGCAACTTCTGAAGAATTGCTCCCTCAGATGGGAGCTACATACTAACTTCCAAACCTGAAACCTAGCTGAAAGCTCTCTCTCTGGGGAATTTCCTTCTGTGAGAAGAAATGACACGCCATTCTTCCCACTTCCACACTGCCTACAGATGCAGTTATGTACATCCTCACTAGACATGTTTTCAGAAGCTCACGGGACACAAGGGCCAGCTGCAGGCTTCAATGGTTGTGTCTCCAGATGCATTAGAGCGGTATTCATTGTAAGCGTACTGCCTTACAATGCTGCTACATTCACAAAGCCATCAAAAGGAGCTAGTAGATAGCTGGTTTTTAGGCATGCTTCCTTTTGAGAGCTAAGATCAGGTCAGGACCCTCCCTCATCCTGCTTGCCTATAGACGTAACTGCTAATATGCTTATGTTAGGTGCCGCATGCTAACTGCCTGTAGACATAGGTCCTAGCATCCTTATGTTAGGTACTGGAAGGGGTTGTGTGAAAAGCCTGTGGAAGTGACAGGCCTGTACTCTCGTGTATCTGAGTTCAGTACAGCGATTGCCAACGTCCTTGTTCAATTCGAGTGTAGCTCAGTTCTAGCTCCCCTGTATAAGTGTCTAGCAGACATCGGCCTGCAAAGCATACACACTTCTGAGAGTTGAGCTCATGGCCTTTACCTCGGCCATCCTGACTGCCTGTTGGTCTGCTTCCACAGCATTTCGTTGTATGCGGGACAGTAGCGAAGTGAGAACCAAGTGTCTGCCTGTCAATTTCGCGCCTAGCAGACGGCTGCCTCCAAGGCATGCACATTCCTTTGGATTGAGCTTTTGGCTTGTACCTCCCACACGCTGACTGCCTGTACGCTTTGCTTCCAAAGGATTTGGTTCGATACAGGATGCAAGCTTTGTGAGTGGCAAGTGTCTCTTAGCTCAATCCAGCAACTTCTGAGGAATTCCTCTCTCAGAAGGGAGCTACTAACTAACTTCGAAACCTGAGTAACTCCTTGAAAGCTGTCTCTCTGGGGAATTTCCTTCTGCGGGGTGAGCTGACACGCCGTCCTTCCCAGTTCCACAATGCCTGCACAGGGAGTTAGGAATATCCTCACTAGACATGTTTGTCAGAAGTTCGTGGGACGCAAGGGGCAAGCTGAAGGCTGCAATGCTTGCGTCTCCAGGTGCGGAAGAGCGGTATTGTCAGAACGTCCTGCGTTACAATGCTGCTACGTTCTCACGACCATAGCAACTCAGCTAGTGGAAATCTAGCTTGCAGGCATGCTTCCTTTTGAGAGCAGAGCTCAGGGCAGGACCCTTCCGCATCCTGACTCAGTCTAGACATAGCTGCTAACGTCCTCATGTTAGTGGCAGGGAAAGGTTGTGAGAAAAGCATGTGGAATCGTTGTGCCTGAAGCCACGTGTATCTGAGTTGAATACAGCGATTTCCAAAGTCCTTCTTCATCAGAGTGTAGCTAGGTTCCCACTCGCATGTCCGAGAGGGTAGCAGACATCTGCCCCCCATGCATACCCACTTCTGAGAGTTGAGCTTATGGCCTGTAACCCTACCTCCTGCCTGCAGCTACCTTTCGCTTCCAAAAGGCCTAGGCTCGCTGCTTCACCGAAGTGTTGGGAGAGGTAACTGGAATCTCCCGGCACACAAGACTAGTGCCTCCAAGCTCAATCCAGCGATTTCCCAGTAATTCCTGGGGTAGACTGGTGCTACATACTAAGTTCCATATGTGAGAAGGTAGCTGAACGCCTTGTCCAAAATCAACTTACTGCTGAGAGTTGAGCTCACCCTCAGTCCCTCACAGTTCCACACTGCCTGCAGAGTAGGTTTCCCACGTCTTCACCAGAGACTTTTGCCAGAGGCTTCTGAGACGCAAGTTAACAATGCACACCTGGAGGGTATCTCCAGGTGCAGTAGAGTGGTAATCTGGGAACCTCCTGTCTCAGAATACTGCTACCTTGACCCTGCCATAAGTATGCAGCTAGTTGACAGCTGGCTTCAAGGCATGCTTCCCTGTGAGAGCTAAGGACAGGGCACAACCCTCCCGCATCCTGCTTGACTGTAGAAGGAGCTGCTAACGTCCTGATGTTACTGGCAGGGAAAGGTTGGGAGAAAAGCATGTGGAATCGTTGTGATTGAACCCACGTGTATCTGAGTTGAATACAGCAATTTCCAAAGTCCTTCTTCATCAGAGTGTAGCTAGGTTCCCACTCGCATGTACGAGTGGGTAGCAGACATCTGCCTCCCATGCATACACACTTCTGAGAGTTGAGCTTATGGCCTGTAACCGTACCTCCTGCCTGCAGCTACCTTTCGCTTCAAAAGGCCTAGGCTCGCTGCTTGACGCAAGTGTTGGGAGAGGTAATTGGAATCTCCCGGCACACAAGACGAGTGCCTCCAAGCTCAATCAAGCGATTTCTTAGTAATTCATGGGGTAGACTGGTGCTACATACTAAGTTCCATACGTGAGTAGGTAGTTGAACGCCTTGTCCAAAAACATCTTACTTCTGAGAGTTGAGCTGACCCTCAGTCCCTCACAGTTCCACACTGCCTGCAGAGTGAGTTTCCAACGTCTTCACCAGAGACGTTTGCCAGAGGCTTCTGAGACGCAAGTTAACAATGCAGACCTGGAGGGTATCTCCAGGTGCAATAGAGTGGTAATCTGGGAACCTCCTGTCTCAGAATACTGCTACCTTGACCCTGCCATAAGTATGCAGCTAGTTGACAGCTGGTTTCAAGGCATGCTTCCCTGTGAGAGCTGAGGACAGGGCACAACCCTCCAGCATCCTGCCTGACTGTAGACGTACCTGCTAACGTCCTTATGTTAGTTGCTGGGATAGGTTGTAGGAAAAGCATGTGTAAGCATTGGGCCTGAACTCTGTGTATCTGAGTTGAATAGAGCGATTTCCAACATCCTTCTTCAATTGGAGTGTAGCTAGGTTACAACTCCCATGTCCGAGTGGGTAGCAGACATCTGCCTCCCATGCATACACACTTCTGAGAGTTGAGCTTATGGCCTGTAACCCTACATCGTGCCTGCCGCTACCTTTCGCTTCCAAATAGCCTAGGCTCGCTGCTTGACGCAAGTGTTGGGAGAGGTAATTGGAATCTGCCGGCACACAAGAAGAGTGCCTCCAAGCTCAATCAAGCGATTTCCTTGTCATTCCTGGGGTAGACTGGTGCTACATACTAAGTTCCATACGTGAGTAGGTAGTTGAACACCTTATTCAAAAACATCTTACTTCTGAGAGTTGAGCTCACCCTCAGTCCCTCACAGTTCCACACTGCCTGCAGAGTGAGTTTCGCACGTCTTCACCAGAGACGTTTGCCAGAGGCTTCTGAGACGCAAGTTAACAATGCAGACCTGGAGGGTATCTCCAGGTGCAGTAGAGTGGTAATCTGGGAACCTCCTGTCTCAGAATACTGCTACCTTGACCCTGCCATAAGTATGTAGCTAGTTGACAGCTGGCTTCAAGGCATGCTTCCCTGTGAGAGCTGAGGACAGGGCACAACCCTCCCGCATCCTGCCTGACTGTAGACGTACCTGATAAACTCCTTATGTTAGTTGCTGGGATAGGTTGTGGGAAAAGCATATGTAAGCATTGGGCCTGAACTCCCGTGTATCTGAGTTGAATACAGCGATTTCCAACATCCTTCTTCAATAGGAGTGTAGCTAGGTTCCAACTCCCATGTCCGAGTGGGTGGCAGACATCTGCCTCCCATGCATACACACTTCTGAGAGTTGAGCTTATGGCCTGTAACCCTACCTCCTGCCTGCAGCTACCTTTCGCTTCCAAAAGGCCTAGGCTCGCTGCTTCACCCAAGTGTTGGGAGAGGTAACTGGAATCTCCCGGCACACAAGACTAGTGCCTCCAAGCTCAATCCAGCGATTTCCCAGTAATTCCTGGGGTAGACTGGTGCTACATACTAAGTTCCATATGTGAGAAGGTAGCTGAACGCCTTGTCCAAAAACATCTTACTTCTGAGAGTTGAGCTCACCCTCAGTCCCTCACAGTTCCACACTGCCTGCAGAGTGAGTTTCGCACGTCTTCACCAGAGACTTTTGCCAGAGGCTTCTGAGACGCAAGTTAACAATGCAGACCTGGAGGGTTTCTCCATGTGCAGTAGAGTGGTAATCTGGGAACCTCCTGACTCAGAATACTGCTACCTTCACACTGTCATAAGAATGCAGCTAGTTGAGAGCTGGCTTCAAGGCATGCTTCCCTGTGAGAGCTGAGGACAGGGCAGAACCCTCCCGCATCCTGCCTGACTGTAGACGTACCTGCTAACCTCCTTATGTTAGTGGCTGGGATAGGTTGTGGGAAAAGCATGTGTAAGCATTGGGCCTGAACTCCCGTGTATCTGAGTTGAATACAGCGATTTCCAACATCCTTCTTCAATAGGAGTGTAGCTAGGTTCCAACTCCCATGTCCGAGTGGGTAGCAGACATCTGCCTCCCATGCATACACACTTCTGAGAGTTGAGCTTATGGCCTGTAACCCTACATCCTGCCTGCCGCTACCTTTCGCTTCCAAATAGCCTAGGCTCGCTGCTTGACGCAAGTGTTGGGAGAGGTAATTGGAATCTGCCGGCACACAAGAAGAGTGCCTCCAAGCTCAATCAAGCGATTTCCTTGTCATTCCTGGGTTAGACTGGTGCTACATACAAAGTTCCATACGTGAGTAGGTAGTTGAACACCTTATTCAAAAACATCTTACTTCTGAGAGTTGAGCTCACCCTCAGTCCCTCACAGTTCCACACTGCCTGCAGAGTGAGTTTCGCACGTCTTCACCAGAGACGTTTGCCAGAGGCCTCTGAGACGCAAGTTAACAATGCAGACCTGGAGGGTATCTCCAGGTGCAGTGGGGTGGTAATCTGGGAACCTCCTGTCTCAGAATAATGCTACCTTGACCCTGCCATAATTATGCAGCTACTTGACAGCTGGCTTCAAGGCATGCTTCCCTGTGAGAGCTAAGGACAGGGCACAACCCTCCCGCATCCTGCTTGACTGTAGAAGGAGCTGCTAACGTCCTCATGTTACTGGCAGGGAAAGGTTGTGAGAAAAGCATGTGGAATCGTTGTGCCTGAACCCACGTGTATCTGAGTTGAATACAGCGATTTCCAAAGTCCTTCTTCATCAGAGTGTAGCTAGGTTCCCACTCGCATGTCCGAGTGGGTAGCAGACATCTGCCTCCCATGCATACCCACTTCTGAGAGTTGAGCTTATGGCCTGTAACCGACCTCCTGCCTGCAGCTACCTTTCGCTTCCAAAAGGCCTAGGCTCGCTGCTTCACCCAAGTGTTGGGAGAGGTAACTGGAATCTCCCGGCACACAAGACTAGTGCCTCCAAGCTCAATCCAGCGATTTCCCAGTAATTCCTGAGGTAGACTGGTGCTACATACTAAGTTCCATATGTGAGAAGGTAGTTGAACGCCTTGTCCAAAAACATCTTACTTCTGAGAGTTGAGCTCACCCTCAGTCCCTCACAGTTCCACACTGCCTGCAGAGTGAGTTTCGCAGGTCTTCACCAGAGACGTTTGCCAGAGGCTTCTGAGACGCAAGTTAACAATGCAGACCTGGAGGGTATCTCCAGGTGCAGTAGAGTGGTAATCTGGGAACCTCCTTACTCAGAATACTGCTACCTTGACCCTGCCATAAGTATGTAGCTAGTTGACAGCTGGCTTCAAGGCATGCTTCCCTGTGAGAGCTGAGGACAGGGCACAACCCTCCCGGATCCTGCCTGACTGTAGACGTACCTGATAACCTCCTTATGTTAGTTGCTGGGATAGGTTGTGGGAAAAGCATATGTAAGCATTGGGCCTGAACTCCCGTGTATCTGAGTTGAATACAGCGATTTCCAACATCCTTCTTCAATAGGAGTGTAGCTAGGTTCCAACTCCCATGTCCGAGTGGGTGGCAGACATCTGCCTCCCATGCATACACACTTCTGAGAGTTGAGCTTATGGCCTGTAACCCTACCTCCTGCCTGCAGCTACCTTTCGCTTCCAAAAGGCCTAGGCTCGCTGCTTCACCCAAGTGTTGGGAGAGGTAACTGGAATCTCCCGGCACACAAGACTAGTGCCTCCAAGCTCAATCCAGCGATTTCCCAGTAATTCCTGGGGTAGACTGGTGCTACATACTAAGTTCCATATGTGAGAAGGTAGCTGAACGCCTTGTCCAAAATCATCTTACTGCTGAGAGTTGAGCTCACCCTCAGTCCCTCACAGTTCCACACTGCCTGCAGAGGAGGTTTCCCAAGTCTTCACCAGAGACTTTTGCCAGAGGCTTCTGAGACGCAAGTTAACAATGCAGACCTGGAGGGTATCTCCAGGTGCAGTAGAGTGGTAATCTGGGAACCTCCTGTCTCAGAATACTGCTACCTTCACACTGTCATAAGAATGCAGCTAGTTGAGAGCTGGCTTCTAGGCATGCTTCCCTGTGAGAGCTGAGGACAGAGCAGAACCCTCCCGCATCCTGCCTGACTGTAGACGTACCTGCTAAACTCCTTCTGTTAGTGGCTGGGATAGGTTGTGGGAAAAGCATGTGTAAGCATTGGGCCTGAACTCCCGTGTATCTGAGTTGAATACAGCGATTTCCAACATCCTTCTTCAATAGGATTGTAGCTAGGATCCAACTCCCATGTCCGAGTGGGTAGCAGACATCTGCCTCCCATGCATACACAATTCTGAGAGTTCAGCTTATGGCCTGTAACCCTACATCCTGCCTGCCGCTACCTTTCGCTTCAAAAGGCCTAGGCTCCCTGCCAAACGAAAATGTTGGGAGAGGTAATTGGAATCTCCCGGCACACAAGACGAGTGCCTCCAAGCTCAATCCAGCAATTTCCCAGTAATTCCTGGGGTAGACTGGTGCTACATACTAGGTTCCATATGTGAGAAGGTAGCTGAACGCCTTGTCCAAAATCATCTTACTGCTCAGAGTTGAGCTGACCCTCAGTCCCTCACAGTTCCACACTGCCTGCAGAGTCATTTTCGCACGTCTTCACCAGAGACTTTTGCCAGAGGCTTCTGAGACGCAAGTTAACAATGCAGACCTGGAGGGTTTCTCCAGGTGCAGTAGAGTGGTAATCTGGGAACCTCCTGACTCAGAATACTGCTACCTTCACACTGTCATAAGAATGCAGCTAGTTGACAGCTGGCTTCTAGGCATGCTTCCTTGTGAGAGCTGAGGACAGGGCAGAACCCTCCCGCATCCTTTCTGACTGTAGACGTACCTGCTAACCTCCTTATGTTAGTGGCTGGGATAGGTTGTGGGAAAAGCATGTGTAAGCATTGGGCCTGAATTCCCGTGTATCTGAGTTGAATAGAGCGATTTCCAACATCCTTCTTCAATAGGAGTGTAGCTAGGTTCCAACTCCCATGTCCGAGTGGGTAGCAGACATCTGCCTCCCATGCATACACACTTCTGAGAGTTGAGCTTATAGCCTGTAACCCTACATCCTTTCTGCCGCTACCTTTCGCTTCCAAAAGGCCTAGGCTCGCTGCTTGACGCAAGTGTTGGGAGAGGTAATTGGAATCTCCCGGCACACAAGACGAGTGCCTCCAAGCTCAATCAAGCGATTTCCTAGTAATTCCTGGGGTAGACTGGTGCTACATACTAAGTTCCATACGTGAGTAGGTAGTTGAACGTCTTGCCAAAAACAGATTACTTCTGAGAGTTGAGCTCACCCTCAGTCCCTCACAGTTCCACACTGCCTGCAGAGTGAGTTTCGCACGTCTTCACCAGAGACGTTTGCCAGAGGCCTCTGAGACGCAAGTTAACAATGCAGACATGGAGGGTATCTCCAGGTGCAGTGGGGTGGTAATCTGGGAACCTCCTGTCTCAGAATAATGCTACCTTGACCCTGCCATAATTATGCAGCTAGTTGACAGCTGGCTTCAAGGCATGCTTCCCTGTGAGAGCTAAGGACAGGGCACAACCCTCCCGCATCCTGCTTGACAGTAGAAGGAGCTGCAAACGTCCTCATGTGACTGGCAGGGAAAGGTTGTGAGAAAAGCATGTGGAATCGTTGTGCCTGAACCCACGTGTATCTGAGTTGAATACAGCGATTTCCAAAGTCCTTCTTCAATAGGAGTGTAGCTAGGTTCCCACTCGCATGTACAAGTGGGTAGCAGACATCTGCCTCCCATGCATACCCACTTCTGAGAGTTGAGATTATGGCCTGTAACCCTACATCTTGCCTGCCGCTACCTTTCGCTTCCAAAAGGCCTAGGCTCGCTGCTTCACCGACGTGTTTTGAGAGGTAACTGGAATCTCCCGGCACACAAGACTAGTGCCTACAAGCTCAGTCCAGCGATTTCCCAGTAATTCCTGGGGTAGACTGGTGCTACATACTAAGTTACATACGTGAGTAGGTAGTTGAACGCCTTGTCCAAAAACATCTTACTTCTGAGAGTTGAGCTCACCCTCAGTCCCTCACAGTTCCACACTGCCTGCAGAGTGAGTTTCGCACGTCTTCACCAGAGACTTTTGCCAGAGGCTTCTGAGACGCAAGTTAACAATGCAGACCTGGAGGGTTTCTCCAGGTGCAGTAGAGTGGTAATCTGGGAACCTCCTGACTCAGAATACTGCTACCTTCACACTGTCATAAGAATGCAGCTAGTTGAGAGCTGGCTTCTAGGCATGCTTCCCTGTGAGAGCTGAGGACAGGGCAAAACCCTCCCGCATCCTGCCTGACTGTAGACGTACCTGCTAACCTCCTTATGTTAGTGGCTGGGATAGGTTGTGGGAAAAGCATGTGTAAGCATTGGGCCTGAACTCCCGTGTATCTGAGTTGAATACAGCGATTTCCAACATCCTTCTTCAATAGGAGTGTAGCTAGGTTCCAACTCCCATTTCCGAGTGGGTAGCAGACATCTGCCTCCCATGCATACACACTTCTGAGAGTTGAGCTTATGGCCTGTAACCCTACATCGTGCCTGCCGCTACCTTCCGCTTCCAAAAGGCCTAGGCTCGCTGCTTGACGCAAGTGTTGGGAGAGGTAACTGGAATCTCCCGGCACACAAGACGAGTGCCTCCAAGTTCAATCAAGCGATTTCCCAGTAATTCCAGGGGTAGACTGGTGCTACGTACTAAGTTCCATACGTGAGTAGGTAGTTGAACGCCTTGTCCAAAAACATCTTACTTCTGAGAGTTGAGCTCACCCTCAGTCCCTCACAGTTCCACACTGCCTGCAGAGTGAGTTTCGCAGGTCTTCACCAGAGACGTTTGCCAGAGGCTTCTGAGACGCAAGTTAACAAAGCAGACCTGGAGGGTATCTCCAGGTGCAGTAGAGTGGTAATCTGGGAACCTCCTGTCTCAGAATACTGCTACCTTCACCCTGCCCTAAGAATTCATCTAGTTGACAGCTGGCTTCAAGGCATGCTTCCCTGTGAGAGTTGAGGACAGGGCACAACCCTCCCGCATCCTGCTTGACTGTAGAAGGAGCTGCTAATGTCCTCATATTAGTGGCAGGGAAAGGTTGTGCGAAAAGCATGTGGAATCGTTGTGCCTGAACCCACGTGTATCTGAGTTGAATACAGCGATTTCCAAAGTCCTTCTTCATCAGAGTGTAGCTAGGTTCCCACTCGCATGTCCGAGTGGGTAGCAGACATCTGCCTCCCATGCATACCCACTTCTGAGAGTTGAGCTTATGGCCTGTAACCCTACCTCCTGCCTGCAGCTACCTTTCGCTTCCAAAAGGCCTAGGCTCGCTGCTTCACCCAAGTGTTGGGAGAGGTAACTGGAATCTCCCGGCACACAAGACTAGTGCCTCCAAGCTCAATCCAGCGATTTCCCAGTAATTCCTGGGGTAGACTGGTGCTACATACTAAGTTCCATATGTGAGAAGGTAGCTGAACGCCTTGTCCAAAATCATCTTACTGCTGAGAGTTGAGCTCACCCTCAGTCCCTCACAGTTCCACACTGCCTGCAGAGTAGGTTTCCCACGTCTTCACCAGAGACTTTTGCCAGAGGCTTCTGAGACGCAAGTTAACAATGCAGACCTGGAGGGTATCTCCAGGTGCAGTAGAGTGGTAATCTGGGAACCTCCTTACTCAGAATACTGCTACCTTCACACTGTCATAAGAATGCCGCTAGTTGAGAGCTGGCTTCTACGCATGCTTCCCTGTGAGAGCTGAGGACAGGGCAGAACCCTCCCGCACCCTGCCTGACTGTAGACGTACCTGCTAACCTCCTTATATTAGTGGCTGGGATAGGTTGTGGGAAAAGCATGTGTAAGCATTGGGCATGAACTCCCGTGTATCTGAGTTGAATACAGCGATTTCCAACATCCTTCTTCAATAGGAGTGTAGCTAGGTTCCAACTCCCATGTCCGAGTGGGTAGCAGACATTTGCCTCCCATGCATACACACTTCTGAGAGTTGACCTTATGGCCTGTAACCCTACATCGTGCCTGCCGCTACCTTCCGCTTCCAAAAGGCCTAGGCTCGCTGCTTGACGCAAGTGTTGGGAGAGGTAACTGGAATCTCCCGACACACAAGACGAGTGCCTCCAAGTTCAATCCAGCGATTTCCCAGTAATTCCTGGGGTAGACTGGTGCTACATACTAAGTTCCGTATGTGAGAAGGTAGTTGAACGCCTTGTCCAAAAACATCTTACTTCTGAGAGTTGAGCTCACCCTCAGTCCCTCACAGTTCCACACTGCCTGCAGAGTGAGTTTCGCAGGTCTTCACCAGAGACGTTTGCCAGAGTCTTCTGAGACGGAAGTTAACAATGCAGACCTGGAGGGTATCTCCAGGTGCAGTAGAGTGGTAATCTGGGAACCTCCTGTCTCAGAATACTGCTACCTTCACACTGTCATAAGAATGCAGCTAGTTGAGAGCTGGCTTCTAGGCATGCTTCCCTGTGAGAGCTGAGGACAGAGCAGAACCCTCCCGCATCCTGCCTGACTGTAGACGTACCTGCTAAACTCCTGCTGTTAGTGGCTGGGATAGGTTGTGGGAAAAGCATGTGTAAGCATTGGGCCTGAACTCCCGTGTATCTGAGTTGAATACAGCGATTTCCAACATCCTTCTTCAATAGGAGTGTAGCTAGGATCCAACTCCCATGTCCGAGTGGGTAGCAGACATCTGCCTCCCATGCATACACAATTCTGAGAGTTCAGCTTATGGCCTGTAACCCTACATCCTGCCTGCCGCTACCTTTCGCTTCAAAAGGCCTAGGCTCGCTGCTGGACGAAAATGTTGGGAGAGGTAATTGGAATCTCCTGGCACACAAGACGAGTGCCTCCAAGCTCAATCCAGCAATTTCCCAGTAATTCCTGGGGTAGACTGGTGCTACATACTAGGTTCCATATGTGAGAAGGTAGCTGAACGCTTTGTCCAAAATCATCTTACTGCTCAGAGTTGAGCTGACCCTCAGTCCCTCACAGTTCCACACTGCCTGCAGAGTCAGTTTCGCACGTCTTCACCAGAGACTTTTGCCAGAGGCTTCTGAGACGCAAGTTAACAATGCAGACCTGGAGGGTTTCTCCAGGTGCAGTAGAGTGGTAATCTGGGAACCTCCTGACTCAGAATACTGCTACCTTCACACTGTCATAAGAATGCAGCTAGTTGAGAGCTGGCTTCTAGGCATGCTTCCTTGTGAGAGCTGTGGACAGGGCAGAACCCTCCCGCATCCTTTCTGACTGTAGACGTACCTGCTAACCTCCTTATGTTAGTGGCTGGGATAGGTTGTGGGAAAAGCATGTGTAAGCATTGGGCCTGAACTCCCGTGTATCTGAGTTGAATACAGCGATTTCCAACATCCTTCTTCAATAGGAGTGTAGCTAGGTTCCAACTCCCATGTCCGAGTGGGTAGCAGACATCTGCCTCCCATGCATACACATTTCTGAGAGTTGAGCTTATAGCCTGTAACCCTACATCCTTTCTGCCGCTACCTTTCGCTTCCAAAAGGCCTAGGCTCGCTGCTTGACGCAAGTGTTGGGAGAGGTAATTGGAATCTCCCGGCACACAAGACGAGTGCCTCCAAGCTCAATCAAGCGATTTCCTAGTAATTCTTGAGGTAGACTGGTGCTACATACTAAGTTCCATACGTGAGTAGGTAGTTGAACGTCTTGCCAAAAACATATTACTTCTGAGAGTTGAGCTCACCCTCAGTCCCTCACAGTTCCACACTGCCTGCAGAGTGAGTTTCGCAAGTCTTCACCAGAGATGTTTGCCAGAGGCCTCTGAGACGCAAGTTAACAATGCAGACCTGGAGGGTATCTCCAGGTGCAGTGGGGTGGTAATCTGGGAACCTCCTGTCTCAGAATAATGCTACCTTGACCCTGCCATAATTATGCAGCTAGTTGACAGCTGGCTTCAAGGCATGCTTCCCTGTGAGAGCTAAGGACAGGGCACAACCCTCCCGCATCCTGCTTGACTGTAGAAGGAGCTGCTTACGTCCTCATGTTACTGGCAGGGAAAGGTTGTGAGAAAAGCAAGTGGAATCGTTGTGCCTGAACCCACGTGTATCTGAGTTGAATACAGCGATTTCCAAAGTCCTTCTTCAATAGGAGTGTAGCTAGGTTCCCACTCGCATGTACGAGTGGGTAGCAGACATCTGCCTCCCATGCATACCCACTTCTGAGAGTTGAGCTTATGGCCTGTAACCCTACCTCCTGCCTGCAGCTACCTTTCGCTTCCAAAAGGCCTAGGCTCGCTGCTTCACCCAAGTGTTGGGAGAGGTAACTGGAATCTCCCGGCACACAAGACTAGTGCCTCCAAGCTCAATCCAGCGATTTCCCAGTAATTCCTGGGGTAGACTGGTGCTACATACTAAGTTCAATAGGTGAGAAGGTAGCTGAACGCCTTGTCCAAAATCATCTTACTGCTGAGAGTTGAGCTCACCCTCAGTCCCTCACAGTTCCACACTGCCTGCAGAGTAGGTTTCCCACGTCTTCACCAGAGACTTTTGCCAGAGGCTTCTGAGACGCAAGTTAACAATGCAGACCTGGAGGGTATCTCCAGGTGCAGTAGAGTGGTAATCTGGGAACCTCCTTACTCAGAATACTGCTACCTTCACACTGTCATAAGAATGCCGCTAGTTGAGAGCTGGCTTCTACGCATGCTTCCCTGTGAGAGCTGAGGACAGGGCAGAACCCTCCAGCACCCTGCCTGACTGTAGACGTACCTGCTAACCTCCTTATGTTAGTGGCTGGGATAGGTTGTGGGAAAAGCATGTGTAAGCATTGGGCATGAACTCCCGTGTATCTGAGTTGAATACAGCGATTTCCAACATCCTTCTTCAATAGGAGTGTAGCTAGGTTCCAACTACCATGTCCGAGTGGGTAGCAGACATCTGCCTCCCATGCATACACACTTCTGAGAGTTGACCTTATGGCCTGTAACCCTACATCCTGCCTGCCGCTACCTTTCGCTTCCAAAAGGCCTAGGCTCGCTGTTTGACGCAAGTGTTGGGAGAGGTAACTGGAATCTCCCGGCACACAAGACGAGTGCCTCCAAGCTCAATCAAGCGATTTCCCAGTAATTCCTGGGGTAGACTGGTGCTACGTACTAAGTTCCATACGTGAGTAGGTAGTTGAACGCCTTGTCCAAAAACATCTTACTTCTGAGAGTTGAGCTCACACTCAGTCCCTCACAGTTCCACACTGCCTGCAGAGTGAGTTTCGCACGTCTTCACCAGAGACGTTTGCCAGAGGCTTCTGAGACGCAAGTTAACAATGCAGACCTGGAGGGTATCTCCAGGTGCAGTAGAGTGGTAATCTGGGAACCTCCTGTCTCAGAATACTGCTACCTTCACCCTGCCATAAGAATGCAGCTAGTTGACAGCTGGCTTCAAGGCATGCTTCCCTGTGAGAGCTAAGGACAGGGCACAACCCTCCCGCATCCTGCTTGACTGTAGAAGGAGCTGCTAACGTCCTCATGTTAGTGGCAGGGAAAGGTTGTGCGAAAAGCATGTGGAATCGTTGTGCCTGAACCCACGTGTATCTGAGTTGAATACAGCGATTTCCAACATCCTTCTTCATCAGAGTGTAGCTAGGTTCCCACTCGCATGTCCGAGTGGGTAGCAGACATCTGCCTCCCATGCATACCCACTTCTGAGAGTTGAGCTTATGGCCTGTAACCCTACCTCCTGCCTGCAGCTACCTTTCGCTTCCAAAAGGCCTAGGCTCGCTGCTTCACCGAAGTGTTGGGAGAGGTAACTGGAATCTCCCGGCACACAAGACTAGTGCCTCCAAGCTCAATCCAGCGATTTCCCAGTAATTCCTGGGGTAGACTGGTGCTACATACTAAGTTCCATATGTGAGAAGGTAGCTGAACGCCTTGTCCAAAATCATCTTACTGCTGAGAGTTGAGCTCACCCTCAGTCCCTCACAGTTCCACACTGCCTGCAGAGTAGGTTTCCCACGTCTTCACCAGAGACTTTTGCCAGAGGCTTCTGAGATGCAAGTTAACAATGCAGACCTGGAGGGTATCTCCAGGTGCAGTAGAGTTGTAATCTGGGAACCTCCTTACTCAGAATACTGCTACCTTCACACTGTCATAAGAATGCAGCTAGTTGAGAGCTGGCTCCTAGGCATGCTTCCCTGTGAGAGCTGAGGACAGGGCAGAACCCTCCCGCACCCTGCCTGACTGTAGAAGTACCTGCTAACCTCCTTATGTTAGTGGCTGGGATAGGTTGTGGGAAAAGCATGTGTAAGCATTGGGCATGAACTCCCGTGTATCTGAGTTGAATAGAGCGATTTCCAACATCCTTCTTCAATAGGAGTGTAGCTAGGTTCCAACTCCCATGTCCGAGTGGGTAGCAGACATCTGCCTCCCATGCATACACACTTCTGAGAGTTGACCTTATGGCCTGTAACCCTACATCCTGCCTGCCGCTACCTTTCGCTTCCAAAAGGCCTAGGCTCGCTGCTTGACGCAAGTGTTGGGAGAGGTAACTGGAATTTCCCGGCACACAAGACGAGTACCTCCAAGCTCAATCAAGCGATTTCCTAGTAATTCCTGGGGTAGACTGGTGCTACGTACTAAGTTCCATACGTGAGTAGGTAGTTGAACGCCTTGTCCAAAAACATCTTACTTCTGAGAGTTGAGCTCACACTCAGTCCCTCACAGTTCCACACTGCCTGCAGAGTGAGTTTCGCACGTCTTCACCAGAGACGTTTGCCAGAGGCTTCTGAGACATAAGTTAACAATGCAGACCTGGAGGGTATCTCCAGGTGCAGTAGAGTGGTAATCTGGGAACCTCCTGTCTCAGAATACTGCTACCTTCACCCTGCCATAAGAATGCAGTTAGTTGACAGCTGGCTTCAAGGCATGCTTCCCTGTGAGAGCTAAGGACAGGGCACAACCCTCCCGCATCCTGCTTGACTGTAGAAGGAGCTGCTAACGTCCTCATGTTAGTGGCAGGGAAAGGTTGTGCGAAAAGCATGTGGAATCGTGGTGCCTGAACCCACGTGTATCTGAGTTGAATACAGCGATTTCCAACATCCTTCTTCATCAGAGTGTAGCTTGGTTCCCACTCGCATGTCCGAGTGGGTAGCAGACATCTGCCTCCCATGCATACCCACTTCTGAGAGTTGAGCTTATGGCCTGTAACCCTACCTCCTGCCTGCAGCTACCTTTCGCTTCCAAAAGGCCTAGGCTCGCTGCTTCACCCAAGTGTTGGGAGAGGTAACTGGAATCTCCCGGCACACAAGACTAGTGCCTCCAAGCTCAATCCAGCGATTTCCCAGTAATTCCTGGGGTAGACTGGTGCTACATACTAAGTTCCATATGTGAGAAGGTAGCTGAACGCCTTGTCCAAAATCATCTTACTGCTGAGAGTTGAGCTCACCCTCAGTCCCTCACAGTTCCACACTGCCTGCAGAGTAGGTTTCCCACGTCTTCACCAGAGACTTTTGCCAGAGGCTTCTGAGACGCAAGTTAACAATGCAGACCTGGAGGGTATCTCCAGGTGCAGTAGAGTGGTAATCTGGGAACCTCCTTACTCAGAATACTGCTACCTTCACACTGTCATAAGAATGCAGCTAGTTGAGAGCTGGCTTCTAGGCATGCTTCCCTGTGAGAGCTGAGGACAGGGCAGAACCCTCCCGCACCCTGCCTGACTGTAGACGTACCTGCTAACCTCCTTATGTTAGTGGCTGGGATAGGTTGTGGGAAAAGCATGTGTAAGCATTGGGCATGAACTCCCGTGTATCTGAGTTGAATAGAGCGATTTCCAACATCCTTCTTCAATAGGAGTGTAGCTAGGTTCCAACTCCCATGTCCGAGTGGGTAGCAGACATCTGCCTCCCATGCATACACACTTCTGAGAGTTGATCTTATGGCCTGTAACCCTACATCCTGCCTGCCGCTACCTTTCGCTTCCAAAAGGCCTAGGCTCGCTGCTTGACGCAAGTTTTGGGAGAGGTAACTGGAATCTCCCGGCACACAAGACGAGTGCCTCCAAGCTCAATCAAGCGATTTCCTAGTAATTCCTGGGGTAGACTGGTGCTACATACTAAGTTCCATACGTGAGTAGGTAGTTGAACGCCTTGTCCAAAAACATCTTACTTCTGAGAGTTGAGCTCACACTCAGTCCCTCACAGTTCCACACTGCCTGCAGAGTGAGTTTCGCACGTCTTCACCAGAGACGTTTGCCAGAGGCTTCTGAGACGCAAGTTAACAATGCAGACCTGGAGGGTATCTCCAGGTGCAGTAGAGTGGTAATCTGGGAACCTCCTGTCTCAGAATACTGCTACCTTCACCCTGCCATAAGAATGCAGTTAGTTGACAGCTGGCTTCAAGGCATGCTTCCCTGTGAGAGCTAAGGACAGGGCACAACCCTCCCGCATCCTGCTTGACTGTAGAAGGAGCTGCTAACGTCCTCATGTTAGTGGCAGGGAAAGGTTGTGCGAAAAGCATGTGGAATCGTTCTGCCTGAACCCACGTGTATCTGAGTTGAATACAGCGATTTCCAACATCCTTCTTCATCAGAGTGTAGCTAGGTTCCCACTCGCATGTCCGAGTGGGTAGCAGACATCTGCCTCCCATGCATACCCACTTCTGAGAGTTGAGCTTATGGCCTGTAACCCTACATCCTGCCTGCAGCTACCTTTCGCTTCCAAAAGGCCTAGGCTCGCTGCTTCACCCAAGTGTTGGGAGAGGTAACTGGAATCTCCCGGCACACAAGACTAGTGCCTCCAAGCTCAATCCAGCGATTTCCCAGTAATTCCTGGGGTAGACTGGTGCTACATACTAAGTTCCATATGTGAGAAGGTAGCTGAACGCCTTGTCCAAAATCATCTTACTGCTGAGAGTTGAGCTCACCCTCAGTCCCTCACAGTTCCACACTGACTGCAGAGTAGGTTTCCCACGTCTTCACCAGAGACTTTTGCCAGAGGCTTCTGAGACGCAAGTTAACAATGCAGACCTGGAGGGTATCTCCAGGTGCAGTAGAGTGGTAATCTGGGAACCTCCTTACTCAGAATACTGCTACCTTCACACTGTCATAAGAATGCAGCTAGTTGAGAGCTGGCTTCTAGGCATGCTTCCCTGTGAGAGCTGAGGAGAGGGCAGAACCCTCCCACACCCTGCCTGACTGTAGACGTACCTGCTAACCTCCTTATGTTAGTGGCTGGGATAGGTTGTGGGAAAAGCATGTGTAAGCATTGGGCATGAACTCCCGTGTATCTGAGTTGAATACAGCGATTTCCAACATCCTTCTTCAATAGGAGTGTAGCTAGGTTCCAACTCGCATGTCCGAGTGGGTAGCAGACATCTGCCTCCCATGCATACACACTTCTGAGAGTTGACCTTATGGCCTGTAACCCTACATCCTGCCTGCCGCTACCTTTCGCTTCCAAAAGGCCTAGGCTCGCTGCTTGACGCAAGTGTTGGGAGAGGTAACTGGAATCTCCCGGCACACAAGACGAGTGCCTCCAAGCTCAATCAAGCGATTTCCTAGTAATTCCTGGGGTAGACTGGTGCTACGTACTAAGTTCCATACGTGAGTAGGTAGTTGAACGCCTTGTCCAAAAACATCTTACTTCTGAGAGTTGAGCTCACACTCAGTCCCTCACAGTTCCACACTGCCTGCAGAGTGAGTTTCGCACGTCTTCACCAGAGACGTTTGCCAGAGGCTTCTGAGACGCAAGTTAACAATGCAGACCTGGAGGGTATCTCCAGGTGCAGTAGAGTGGTAATCTGGGAACCTCCTGTCTCAGAATACTGCTACCTTCACCCTGCCATAAGAATGCAGCTAGTTGACAGCTGGCTTCAAGGCATGCTTCCCTGTGAGAGCTAAGGACAGGGCACAACCCTCCCGCATCCTGCTTGACTGTAGAAGGAGCTGCTAACGTCCTCATGTTAGTGGCAGGGAAAGGTTGTGCGAAAAGCATGTGGAATCGTTGTGCCTGAACCCACGTGTATCTGAGTTGAATACAGCGATTTCCAACATCCTTCTTCATCAGAGTGTAGCTAGGTTCCCACTCGCATGTCCGAGTGGGTAGCAGACATCTGCCTCCCATGCATACCCACTTCTGAGAGTTGAGCTTATGGCCTGTAACCCTACCTCCTGCCTGCAGCTACCTTTCGCTTCCAAAAGGCCTAGGCTCGTTGCTTCACCCAAGTGTTGGGAGAGGTAACTGGAATCTCCCGGCACACAAGACTAGTGCCTCCAAGCTGAATCCAGCGATTTCCCAGTAATTCCTGGGGTAGACTGGTGCTACATACTAAGTTCCATATGTGAGAAGGTAGCTGAACGCCTTGTCCAAAATCATCTTACTGCTGAGAGTTGAGCTCACCCTCAGTCCCTCACAGTTCCACACTGCCTGCAGAGTAGGTTTCCCACGTCTTCACCAGAGACTTTTGCCAGAGGCTTCTGAGACGCAAGTTAACAATGCAGACCTGGAGGGTATCTCCAGGTGCAGTAGAGTGGTAATCTGGGAACCTCCTTACTCAGAATACTGCTACCTTCACACTGTCATAAGAATGCAGCTAGTTGAGAGCTGGCTTCTAGGCATGCTTCCCTGTGAGAGCTGAGGACAGGGCAGAACCCTCCCGCACCCTGCCTGACTGTAGAAGTACCTGCTAACCTCCTTATGTTAGTGGCTGGGATAGGTTGTGGGAAAAGCATGTGTAAGCATTGGGCATGAACTCCCGTGTATATGAGTTGAATAGAGCGATTTCCAACATCCTTCTTCAATAGGAGTGTAGCTAGGTTACAACTCCCATGTCCGAGTGGGTAGCAGACATCTGCCTCCCATGCATACACACTTCTGAGAGTTGATCTTATGGCCTGTAACCCTACATCCTGCCTGCCGCTACCTTTCGCTTCCAAAAGGCCTAGGCTCGCTGCTTGACGCAAGTTTTGGGAGAGGTAACTGGAATCTCCCGGCACACAAGACGAGTGCCTCCAAGCTCAATCAAGCGATTTCCTAGTAATTCCTGGGGTAGACTGGTGCTACATACTAAGTTCCATACGTGAGTAGGTAGTTGAACGCCTTGTCCAAAAACATCTTACTTCTGAGAGTTGAGCTCACACTCAGTCCCTCACAGTTCCACACTGCCTGCAGAGTGAGTTTCGCACGTCTTCACCAGAGACGTTTGCCAGAGGCTTCTGAGACGCAAGTTAACAATGCAGACCTGGAGGGTATCTCCAGGTGCAGTAGAGTGGTAATCTGGGAACCTCCTGTCTCAGAATACTGCTACCTTCACCCTGCCATAAGAATGCAGTTAGTTGACAGCTGGCTTCAAGGCATGCTTCCCTGTGAGAGCTAAGGACAGGGCACAACCCTCCCGCATCCTGCTTGACTGTAGAAGGAGCTGCTAACGTCCTCATGTTAGTGGCAGGGAAAGGTTGTGCGAAAAGCATGTGGAATCGTTGTGCCTGAACCCACGTGTATCTGAGTTGAATACAGCGATTTCCAACATCCTTCTTCATCAGAGTGTAGCTAGGTTCCCACTCGCATGTCCGAGTGGGTAGCAGACATCTGCCTCCCATGCATACCCACTTCTGAGAGTTGAGCTTATGGCCTGTAACCCTACATCCTGCCTGCAGCTACCTTTCGCTTCCAAAAGGCCTAGGCTCGCTGCTTCACCCAAGTGTTGGGAGAGGTAACTGGAATCTCCCGGCACACAAGACTAGTGCCTCCAAGCTCAATCCAGCGATTTCCCAGTAATTCCTGGGGTAGACTGGTGCTACATACTAAGTTCCATATGTGAGAAGGTAGCTGAACGCCTTGTCCAAAATCATCTTACTGCTGAGAGTTGAGCTCACCCTCAGTCCCTCACAGTTCCACACTGACTGCAGAGTAGGTTTCCCACGTCTTCACCAGAGACTTTTGCCAGAGGCTTCTGAGACGCAAGTTAACAATGCAGACCTGGAGGGTATCTCCAGGTGCAGTAGAGTGGTAATCTGGGAACCTCCTTACTCAGAATACTGCTACCTTCACACTGTCATAAGAATGCAGCTAGTTGAGAGCTGGCTTCTAGGCATGCTTCCCTGTGAGAGCTGAGGAGAGGGCAGAACCCTCCCACACCCTGCCTGACTGTAGACGTACCTGCTAACCTCCTTATGTTAGTGGCTGGGATAGGTTGTGGGAAAAGCATGTGTAAGCATTGGGCATGAACTCCCGTGTATCTGAGTTGAATACAGCGATTTCCAACATCCTTCTTCAATAGGAGTGTAGCTAGGTTCCAACTCGCATGTCCGAGTGGGTAGCAGACATCTGCCTCCCATGCATACACACTTCTGAGAGTTGACCTTATGGCCTGTAACCCTACATCCTGCCTGCCGCTACCTTTCGCTTCCAAAAGGCCTAGGCTCGCTGCTTGACGCAAGTGTTGGGAGAGGTAACTGGAATCTCCCGGCACACAAGACGAGTGCCTCCAAGCTCAATCAAGCGATTTCCTAGTAATTCCTGGGGTAGACTGGTGCTACGTACTAAGTTCCATACGTGAGTAGGTAGTTGAACGCCTTGTCCAAAAACATCTTACTTCTGAGAGTTGAGCTCACACTCAGTCCCTCACAGTTCCACACTGCCTGCAGAGTGAGTTTCGCACGTCTTCACCAGAGACGTTTGCCAGAGGCTTCTGAGACGCAAGTTAACAATGCAGACCTGGAGGGTATCTCCAGGTGCAGTAGAGTGGTAATCTGGGAACCTCCTGTCTCAGAATACTGCTACCTTCACCCTGCCATAAGAATGCAGCTAGTTGACAGCTGGCTTCAAGGCATGCTTCCCTGTGAGAGCTAAGGACAGGGCACAACCCTCCCGCATCCTGCTTGACTGTAGAAGGAGCTGCTAACGTCCTCATGTTAGTGGCAGGGAAAGGTTGTGCGAAAAGCATGTGGAATCGTTGTGCCTGAACCCACGTGTATCTGAGTTAAATACAGCGATTTCCAACATCCTTCTTCATCAGAGTGTAGCTAGGTTCCCACTCGCATGTCCGAGTGGGTAGCAGACATCTGCCTCCCATGCATACCCACTTCTGAGAGTTGAGCTTATGGCCTGTAACCCTACCTCCTGCCTGCAGCTACCTTTCGCTTCCAAAAGGCCTAGGCTCGTTGCTTCACCCAAGTGTTGGGAGAGGTAACTGGAATCTCCCGGCACACAAGACTAGTGCCTCCAAGCTGAATCCAGCGATTTCCCAGTAATTCCTGGGGTAGACTGGTGCTACATACTAAGTTCCATATGTGAGAAGGTAGCTGAACGCCTTGTCCAAAATCATCTTACTGCTGAGAGTTGAGCTCACCCTCAGTCCCTCACAGTTCCACACTGCCTGCAGAGTAGGTTTCCCACGTCTTCACCAGAGACTTTTGCCAGAGGCTTCTGAGACGCAAGTTAACAATGCAGACCTGGAGGGTATCTCCAGGTGCAGTAGAGTGGTAATCTGGGAACCTCCTTACTCAGAATACTGCTACCTTCACACTGTCATAAGAATGCAGCTAGTTGAGAGCTGGCTTCTAGGCATGCTTCCCTGTGAGAGCTGAGGACAGGGCAGAACCCTCCCGCACCCTGCCTGACTGTAGAAGTACCTGCTAACCTCCTTATGTTAGTGGCTGGGATAGGTTGTGGGAAAAGCATGTGTAAGCATTGGGCATGAACTCCCGTGTATATGAGTTGAATAGAGCGATTTCCAACATCCTTCTTCAATAGGAGTGTAGCTAGGTTACAACTCCCATGTCCGAGTGGGTAGCAGACATCTGCCTCCCATGCATACACACTTCTGAGAGTTGACCTTATGGCCTGTAACCCTACATCCTGCCTGCCGCTACCTTTCGCTTCCAAAAGGCCTAGGCTCGCTGCTTGACGCAAGTGTTGGGAGAGGTAACTGGAATCTCCCGGCACACAAGACGAGTGCCTCCAAGCTCAATCAAGCGATTTCCTAGTAATTCCTGGGGTAGACTGGTGCTACGTACTAAGTTCCATACGTGAGTAGGTAGTTGAACGCCTTGTCCAAAAACATCTTACTTCTGAGAGTTGAGCTCACACTCAGTCCCTCACAGTTCCACACTGCCTGCAGAGTGAGTTTCGCACGTCTTCACCAGAGACGTTTGCCAGAGGCTTCTGAGACGCAAGTTAACAATGCAGACCTGGAGGGTATCTCCAGGTGCAGTAGAGTGGTAATCTGGGAACCTCCTGTCTCAGAATACTGCTACCTTCACCCTGCCATAAGAATGCAGCTAGTTGACAGCTGGCTTCAAGGCATGCTTCCCTGTGAGAGCTAAGGACAGGGCACAACCCTCCCGCATCCTGCTTGACTGTAGAAGGAGCTGCTAACGTCCTCATGTTAGTGGCAGGGAAAGGTTGTGCGAAAAGCATGTGGAATCGTTGTGCCTGAACCCACGTGTATCTGAGTTGAATACAGCGATTTCCAAAGTCCTTCTTCATCAGAGTGTAGCTAGGTTCCCACTCGCATGTCCGAGTGGGTAGCAGACATCTGCCTCCCATGCATACCCACTTCTGAGAGTTGAGCTTATGGCCTGTAACCCTACCTCCTGCCTGCAGCTACCTTTCGCTTCCAAAAGGCCTAGGCTCGCTGCTTCACCCAAGTGTTGGGAGAGGTAACTGGAATCTCCCGGCACACAAGACTAGTGCCTCCAAGCTCAATCCAGCGATTTCCCAGTAATTCCTGGGGTAGACTGGTGCTACATACTAAGTTCCATATGGGAGAAGGTAGCTGAACGCCTTGTCCAAAATCATCTTACTGCTGAGAGTTGAGCTCACCCTCAGTCCCTCACAGTTCCACACTGCCTGCAGAGTAGGTTTCCCACGTCTTCACCAGAGACTTTTGCCAGAGGCTTCTGAGACGCAAGTTAACAATGCAGACCTGGAGGGTATCTCCAGGTGCAGTAGAGTGGTAATCTGGGAACCTCCTTACTCAGAATACTGCTACCTTCACACTGTCATAAGAATGCAGCTAGTTGAGAGCTGGCTTCTAGGCATGCTTCCCTGTGAGAGCTGAGGAGAGGGCAGAACCCTCCCACACCCTGCCTGACTGTAGACGTACCTGCTAACCTCCTTATGTTAGTGGCTGGGATAGGTTGTGGGAAAAGCATGTGTAAGCATTTGGCCTGAACTCCCGTGTATCTGAGTTGAATACAGCGATTTCCAACATCCTTCTTCAATAGGAGTGTAGCTAGGTTCCAACTCGCATGTCCGAGTGGGTAGCAGACATCTGCCTCCCATGCATACACACTTCTGAGAGTTGACCTTATGGCCTGTAACCCTACATCCTGCCTGCCGCTACCTTTCGCTTCCAAAAGGCCTAGGCTCGCTGCTTGACGCAAGTGTTGGGAGAGGTAACTGGAATCTCCCGGCACACAAGACGAGTGCCTCCAAGCTCAATCAAGCGATTTCCTAGTAATTCCTGGGGTAGACTGGTGCTACGTAGTAAGTTCCATACGTGAGTAGGTAGTTGAACGCCTTGTCCAAAAACATCTTACTTCTGAGAGTTGAGCTCACACTCAGTCCCTCACAGTTCCACACTGCCTGCAGAGTGAGTTTCGCACGTCTTCACCAGAGACGTTTGCCAGAGGCTTCTGAGACGCAAGTTAACAATGCAGACCTGGAGGGTATCTCCAGGTGCAGTAGAGTGGTAATCTGGGAACCTCCTGTCTCAGAATACTGCTACCTTCACCCTGCCATAAGAATGCAGCTAGTTGACAGCTGGCTTCAAGGCATGCTTCCCTGTGAGAGCTAAGGACAGGGCACAACCCTCCCGCATCCTGCTTGACTGTAGAAGGAGCTGCTAACGTCCTCATGTTAGTGGCAGGGAAAGGTTGTGCGAAAAGCATGTGGAATCGTTGTGCCTGAACCCACGTGTATCTGAGTTGAATACAGCGATTTCCAACATCCTTCTTCATCAGAGTGTAGCTAGGTTCCCACTCGCATGTCCGAGTGGGTAGCAGACATCTGCCTCCCATGCATACCCACTTCTGAGAGTTGAGCTTATGGCCTGTAACCCTACCTCCTGCCTGCAGCTACCTTTCGCTTCCAAAAGGCCTAGGCTCGTTGCTTCACCCAAGTGTTGGGAGAGGTAACTGGAATCTCCCGGCACACAAGACTAGTGCCTCCAAGCTGAATCCAGCGATTTCCCAGTAATTCCTGGGGTAGACTGGTGCTACATACTAAGTTCCATATGTGAGAAGGTAGCTGAACGCCTTGTCCAAAATCATCTTACTGCTGAGAGTTGAGCTCACCCTCAGTCCCTCACAGTTCCACACTGCCTGCAGAGTAGGTTTCCCACGTCTTCACCAGAGACTTTTGCCAGAGGCTTCTGAGACGCAAGTTAACAATGCAGACCTGGAGGGTATCTCCAGGTGCAGTAGAGTGGTAATCTGGGAACCTCCTTACTCAGAATACTGCTACCTTCACACTGTCATAAGAATGCAGCTAGTTGAGAGCTGGCTTCTAGGCATGCTTCCCTGTGAGAGCTGAGGACAGGGCAGAACCCTCCCGCACCCTGCCTGACTGTAGAAGTACCTGCTAACCTCCTTATGTTAGTGGCTGGGATAGGTTGTGGGAAAAGCATGTGTAAGCATTGGGCATGAACTCCCGTGTATATGAGTTGAATAGAGCGATTTCCAACATCCTTCTTCAATAGGAGTGTAGCTAGGTTCCAACTCCCATGTCCGAGTGGGTAGCAGACATCTGCCTCCCATGCATACACACTTCTGAGAGTTGACCTTATGGCCTGTAACCCTACATCCTGCCTGCCGCTACCTTTCGCTTCCAAAAGGCCTAGGCTCGCTGCTTGACGCAAGTGTTGGGAGAGGTAACTGGAATCTCCCGGCACACAAGACGAGTGCCTCCAAGCTCAATCAAGCGATTTCCTAGTAATTCCTGGGGTAGACTGGTGCTACGTACTAAGTTCCATACGTGAGTAGGTCGTTGAACGCCTTGTCCAAAAACATCTTACTTCTGAGAGTTGAGCTCACACTCAGTCCCTCACAGTTCCACACTGCCTGCAGAGTGAGTTTCGCACGTCTTCACCAGAGACGTTTGCCAGAGGCTTCTGAGACGCAAGTTAACAATGCAGACCTGGAGGGTATCTCCAGGTGCAGTAGAGTGGTAATCTGGGAACCTCCTGTCTCAGAATACTGCTACCTTCACCCTGCCATAAGAATGCAGCTAGTTGACAGCTGGCTTCAAGGCATGCTTCCCTGTGAGAGCTAAGGACAGGGCACAACCCTCCCGCATCCTGCTTGACTGTAGAAGGAGCTGCTAACGTCCTCATGTTAGTGGCAGGGAAAGGTTGTGCGAAAAGCATGTGGAATCGTTGTGCCTGAACCCACGTGTATCTGAGTTGAATACAGCGATTTCCAAAGTCCTTCTTCATCAGAGTGTAGCTAGGTTCCCACTCGCATGTCCGAGTGGGTAGCAGACATCTGCCTCCCATGCATACCCACTTCTGAGAGTTGAGCTTATGGCCTGTAACCCTACCTCCTGCCTGCAGCTACCTTTCGCTTCCAAAAGGCCTAGGCTCGCTGCTTCACCCAAGTGTTGGGAGAGGTAACTGGAATCTCCCGGCACACAAGACTAGTGCCTCCAAGCTCAATCCAGCGATTTCCCAGTAATTCCTGGGGTAGACTGGTGCTACATACTAAGTTCCATATGGGAGAAGGTAGCTGAACGCCTTGTCCAAAATCATCTTACTGCTGAGAGTTGAGCTCACCCTCAGTCCCTCACAGTTCCACACTGCCTGCAGAGTAGGTTTCCCACGTCTTCACCAGAGACTTTTGCCAGAGGCTTCTGAGACGCAAGTTAACAATGCAGACCTGGAGGGTATCTCCAGGTGCAGTAGAGTGGTAATCTGGGAACCTCCTTACTCAGAATACTGCTACCTTCACACTGTCATAAGAATGCAGCTAGTTGAGAGCTGGCTTCTAGGCATGCTTCCCTGTGAGAGCTGAGGACAGGGCAGAACCCTCCCGCACCCTGCCTGACTGTAGACGAACCTGCTAACCTCCTTATGTTAGTGGCTGGGATAGGTTATGGGAAAAGCATGTGTAAGCATTTGGCCTGAACTCCCGTGTATCTGAGTTGAATAGAGCGATTTCCAACATCCTTCTTCAATAGGAGTGTAGCTAGGTTCCAACTCCCATGTCCGAGTGGGTAGCAGACATCTGCCTCCCATGCATACACACTTCTGAGAGTTGACCTTATGGCCTGTAACCCTACATCCTGCCTGCCGCTACCTTTCGCTTCCAAAAGGCCTAGGCTCGCTGCTTGACGCAAGTGTTGGGAGAGGTAACTGGAATCTCCCGGCACACAAGACGAGTGCCTCCAAGCTCAATCAAGCGATTTCCTAGTAATTCCTGGGGTAGACTGGTGCTACGTAGTAAGTTCCATACGTGAGTAGGTCGTTGAACGCCTTGTCCAAAAACATCTTACTTCTGAGAGTTGAGCTCACACTCAGTCCCTCACAGTTCCACACTGCCTGCAGAGTGAGTTTCGCACGTCTTCACCAGAGACGTTTGCCAGAGGCTTCTGAGACGCAAGTTAACAATGCAGACCTGGAGGGTATCTCCAGGTGCAGTAGAGTGGTAATCTGGGAACCTCCTGTCTCAGAATACTGCTACCTTCACCCTGCCATAAGAATGCAGCTAGTTGACAGCTGGCTTCAAGGCATGCTTCCCTGTGAGAGCTAAGGACAGGGCACAACCCTCCCGCATCCTGCTTGACTGTAGAAGTACCTGCTAACCTCCTTATGTTAGTGGCTGGGATAGGTTGTGGGAAAAGCATGTGTAAGCATTGGGCATGAACTCCCGTGTATCTGAGTTGAATACAGCGATTTCCAACATCCTTCTTCAATAGGAGTGTAGCTAGGTTCCAACTCCCATGTCCGAGTGGGTAGCAGACATCTGCCTCCCATGCATACACACTTCTGAGAGTTGACCTTATGGCCTGTAACCCTACATCCTGCCTGCCGCTACCTTTCGCTTCCAAAAGGCCTAGGCTCGCTGCTTGACGCAAGTGTTGGGAGAGGTAACTGGAATCTCCCGGCACACAAGACGAGTGCCTCCAAGCTCAATCAAGCGATTTCCTAGTAATTCCTGGGGTAGACTGGTGCTACCTACTAAGTTCCATACGTGAGTAGGTAGTTGAACGCCTTGTCCAAAAACATCTTACTTCTGAGAGTTGAGCTCACACTCAGTCCCTCACAGTTCCACACTGCCTGCAGAGTGAGTTTCGCACGTCTTCACCAGAGACGTTTGCCAGAGGCTTCTGAGACGCAGGTTAACAATGCAGACCTGGAGGGTATCTCCAGGTGCAGTAGAGTGGTAATCTGGGAACCTCCTGTCTCAGAATACTGCTACCTTCACCCTGCCATAAGAATGCAGCTAGTTGACAGCTGGCTTCAAGGCATGCTTCCTTGTGAGAGCTAAGGACAGGGCACAACCCTCCCGCATCCTGCTTGACTGTAGAAGGAGCTGCTAACGTCCTCATGTTAGTGGCAGGGAAAGGTTGTGCGAAAAGCATGTGGAATCGTTGTGCCTGAACCCACGTGTATCTGAGTTGAATACAGCGATTTCCAAAGTCCTTCTTCATCAGAGTGTAGCTAGGTTCCCACTCGCATGTCCGAGTGGGTAGCAGACATCTGCCTCCCATGCATACCCACTTCTGAGAGTTGAGCTTATGGCCTGTAACCCTACCTCCTGCCTGCAGCTACCTTTCGCTTCCAAAAGGCCTAGGCTCGCTGCTTCACCCAAGTGTTGGGAGAGGTAACTGGAATCTCCCGGCACACAAGACTAGTGCCTCCAAGCTCAATCCAGCGATTTCCCAGTAATTCCTGGGGTAGACTGGTGCTACATACTAAGTTCCATATGTGAGAAGGTAGCTGAACGCCTTGTCCAAAATCATCTTACTGCTGAGAGTTGAGCTCACCCTCAGTACCTCACAGTTCCACACTGCCTGCAGAGTAGGTTTCCCACGTCTTCACCAGAGACTTTTGCCAGAGGCTTCTGAGACGCAAGTTAACAATGCAGACCTGGAGGGTATCTCCAGGTGCAGTAGAGTGGTAATCTGGGAACCTCCTTACTCAGAATACTGCTACCTTCACACTGTCATAAGAATGCAGCTAGTTGAGAGCTGGCTTCTAGGCATGCTTCCCTGTGAGAGCTGAGGACAGGGCAGAACCCTCCCGCACCCTGCCTGACTGTAGACGTACCTGCTAACCTCCTTATGTTAGTGGCTGGGATAGGTTGTGGGAAAAGCATGTGTAAGCATTGGGCATGAACTCCCGTGTATCTGAGTTGAATACAGCGATTTCCAACATCCTTCTTCAATAGGAGTGTAGCTAGGTTCCAACTCCCATGTCCGAGTGGGTAGCAGACATCTGCCTCCCATGCATACACACTTCTGAGAGTTGACCTTATGGCCTGTAACCCTACATCCTGCCTGCCGCTACCTTTCGCTTCCAAAAGGCCTAGGCTCGCTGCTTGACGCAAGTGTTGGGAGAGGTAACTGGAATCTCCCGGCACACAAGACGAGTGCCTCCAAGCTCAATCAAGCGATTTCCTAGTAATTCCTGGGGTAGACTGGTGCTACGTACTAAGTTCCATACGTGAGTAGGTAGTTGAACGCCTTGTCCAAAAACATCTTACTTCTGAGAGTTGAGCTCACACTCAGTCCCTCACAGTTCCACACTGCCTGCAGAGTGAGTTTCGCACGTCTTCACCAGAGACGTTTGCCAGAGGCTTCTGAGACGCAGGTTAACAATGCAGACCTGGAGGGTATCTCCAGGTGCAGTAGAGTGGTAATCTGGGAATCTCCTGTCTCAGAATACTGCTACCTTCACCCTGCCATAAGAATGCAGCTAGTTGACAGCTGGCTTCAAGGCATGCTTCCCTGTGAGAGCTAAGGACAGGGCACAACCCTCCCGCATCCTGCTTGACTGTAGAAGGAGCTGCTAACGTCCTCATGTTAGTGGCAGGGAAAGGTTGTGCGAAAAGCATGTGGAATCGTTGTGCCTGAACCCACGTGTATCTGAGTTGAATACAGCGATTTCCAAAGTCCTTCTTCATCAGAGTGTAGCTAGGTTCCCACTCGCATATCCGAGTGGGTAGCAGACATCTGGCTCCCATGCATACCCACTTCTGAGAGTTGAGCTTATGGCCTGTAACCCTACCTCCTGCCTGCAGCTACCTTTCGCTTCCAAAAGGCCTAGGCTCGCTGCTTCACCCAAGTGTTGGGAGAGGTAACTGGAATCTCCCGGCACACAAGACTAGTGCCTCCAAGCTCAATCCAGCGATTTCCCAGTAATTCCTGGGGTAGACTGGTGCTACATACTAAGTTCCATATGGGAGAAGGTAGCTGAACGCCTTGTCCAAAATCATCTAACTGCTGAGAGTTGAGCTCACCCTCAGTCCCTCACAGTTCCACACTGCCTGCAGAGTAGGTTTCCCACGTCTTCACCAGAGACTTTTGCCAGAGGCTTCTGAGACGCAAGTTAACAATGCAGACCTGGAGGGTATCTCCAGGTGCAGTAGAGTGGTAATCTGGGAACCTCCTTACTCAGAATACTGCTACCTTCACACTGTCATAAGAATGCAGCTAGTTGAGAGCTGGCTTCTAGGCATGCTTCCCTGTGAGAGCTGAGGATAGGGCAGAACCCTCCCGCACCCTGCCTGACTGTAGACGTACCTGCTAACCTCCTTATGTTAGTGGCTGGGATAGGTTGTGGGAAAAGCATGTGTAAGCATTGGGCATGAACTCCCGTGTATCTGAGTTGAATACAGCGATTTCCAACATCCTTCTTCCATAGGAGTGTAGCTAGGTTCCAACTCCCATGTCCGAGTGGGTAGCAGACATCTGCCTCACATGCATACACACTTCTGAGAGTTGACCTTATGGCCTGTAACCCTACATCCTGCCTGCCGCTACCTTTCGCTTCCAAAAGGCCTAGGCTCGCTGCTTGACGTAAGTGTTGGGAGAGGTAACTGGAATCTCCCGGCACACAAGACGAGTGCCTCCAAGCTCAATCAAGCGATTTCCTAGTAATTCCTGGGGTAGACCGGTGCTACGTACTAAGTTCCATACGTGAGTAGGTAGTTGAACGCCTTGTCCAAAAACATCTTACTTCTGAGAGTTGAGCTCACACTCAGTCCCTCACAGTTCCACACTGCCTGCAGAGTGAGTTTCGCACGTCTTCACCAGAGACGTTTGCCAGAGGCTTCTGAGACGCAAGTTAACAATATAGACCTGGAGGTTATCTCCAGGTGCAGTAGAGTGGTAATCTGGGAACCTCCTGTCTCAGAATACTGCTACCTTCACCCTGCCATAAGAATGCAGCTAGTTGACAGCTGGCTTCAAGGCATGCTTCCCTGTGAGAGCTAAGGACAGGGCACAACCCTCCCGCATCCTGCTTGACTGTAGAAGGAGCTGCTAACGTCCTCATGTTAGTGGCAGGGAAAGGTTGTGCGAAAAGCATGTGGAATCGTTGTGCCTGAACCCACGTGTATCTGAGTTGAATACAGCGATTTCCAAAGTCCTTCTTCATCAGAGTGTAGCTAGGTTCCCACTCGCATGTCCGAGTGGGTAGCAGACATCTGCCTCCCATGCATACCCACTTCTGAGAGTTGAGCTTATGGCCTGTAACCCTACCTCCTGCCTGCAGCTACCTTTCGCTTCCAAAAGGCCTAGGCTCGCTGCTTCACCGAAGTGTTGGGAGAGGTAACTGGAATCTCCCGGCACACAAGACTAGTGCCTCCAAGCTCAATCCAGCGATTTCCTAGTAATTCCTGGGGTAGACTGGTGCTACATACTAAGTTCCATATGTGAGAAGGTAGCTGAACGCCTTGTCCAAAATCATCTTACTGCTGAGAGTTGAGCTCACCCTCAGTCCCTCACAGTTCCACACTGCCTGCAGAGTAGGTTTCCCACGTCTTCACCAGAGACTTTTGCCAGAGGCTTCTGAGACGCAAGTTAACAATGCAGACCTGGAGGGTATCTCCAGGTGCAGTAGAGTGGTAATCTGGGAACCTCCTTACTCAGAATACTGCTACCTTCACACTGTCATAAGAATGCAGCTAGTTGAGAGCTGGCTTCTAGGCATGCTTCCCTGTGAGAGCTGAGGACAGGGCAGAACCCTCCCGCACCCTGCCTGACTGTAGACGTACCTGCTAACCTCCTTATGTTAGTGGCTGGGATAGGTTGTGGGAAAAACATGTGTAAGCATGGGCATGAACTCCCGTGTATCTGAGTTGAATAGAGCGATTTCCAACATCCTTCTTCAATAGGAGTGTAGCTAGGTTCCAACTCCCATGTCCGAGTGGGTAGCAGACATCTGCCTCCCATGCATACACACTTCTGAGAGTTGACCTTATGGCCTGTAACCCTACATCCTGCCTGCCGCTACCTTTCGCTTCCAAAAGGCCTAGGCTCGCTGCTTGACGCAAGTGTTGGGAGAGGTAACTGGAATCTCCCGGCACACAAGACGAGTGCCTCCAAGCTCAATCAAGCGATTTCCTAGTAATTCCTGGGGTAGACCGGTGCTACGTACTAAGTTCCATACGTGAGTAGGTAGTTGAACGCCTTGTCCAAAAACATCTTACTTCTGAGAGTTGAGCTCACACTCAGTCCCTCACAGTTCCACACTGCCTGCAGAGTGAGTTTCGCACGTCTTCACCAGAGACGTTTGCCAGAGGCTTCTGAGACGCAAGTTAACAATGCAGACCTGGAGGGTATCTCCAGGTGCAGTAGAGTGGTAATCTGGGAACCTCCTGTCTCAGAATACTGCTACCTTCACCCTGCCATAAGAATGCAGCTAGTTGACAGCTGGCTTCAAGGCATGCTTCCCTGTGAGAGCTAAGGACAGGGCACAACCCTCCCGCATCCTGCTTGACTGTAGAAGGAGCTGCTAACGTCCTCATGTTAGTGGCAGGGAAAGGTTGTGCGAAAAGCATGTGGAATCGTTGTGCCTGAACCCACGTGTATCTGAGTTGAATACAGCGATTTCCAAAGTCCTTCTTCATCAGAGTGTAGCTAGGTTCCCACTCGCATGTCCGAGTGGGTAGCAGACATCTGCCTCCCATGCATACCCACTTCTGAGAGTTGAGCTTATGGCCTGTAACCCTACCTCCTGCCTGCAGCTACCTTTCGCTTCCAAAAGGCCTAGGCTCGCTGCTTCACCCAAGTGTTGGGAGAGGTAACTGGAATCTCCCGGCACACAAGACTAGTGCCTCCAAGCTCAATCCAGCGATTTCCCAGTAATTCCTGGGGTAGACTGGTGCTACATACTAAGTTCCATATGTGAGAAGGTAGCTGAACGCCTTGTCCAAAATCATCTTACTGCTGAGAGTTGAGCTCACCCTCAGTCCCTCACAGTTCCACACTGCCTGCAGAGTAGGTTTCCACGTCTTCACCAGAGACTTTTGCCAGAGGCTTCTGAGACGCAAGTTAACAATGCAGACCTGGAAGGTATCTCCAGGTGCAGTAGAGTGGTAATCTGGGAACCTCCTTACTCAGAATACTGCTACCTTCACACTGTCATAAGAATGCAGCTAGTTGAGAGCTGGCTTCTAGGCATGCTTCCCTGTGAGAGCTGAGGACAGGGCAGAACCCTCCCGCACCCTGCCTGACTGTAGAAGTACCTGCTAACCTCCTTATGTTAGTGGCTGGGATAGGTTGTGGGAAAAGCATGTGTAAGCATTGGGCATGAACTCCCGTGTATCTGAGTTGAATAGAGCGATTTCCAACATCCTTCTTCAATAGGAGTGTAGCTAGGTTCCAACTCCCATGTCCGAGTGGGTAGCAGACATCTGCCTCCCATGCATACACACTTCTGAGAGTTGACCTTATGGCCTGTAACCCTACATCCTGCCTGCCGCTACCTTTCGCTTCCAAAAGGCCTAGGCTCGCTGCTTGACGCAAGTGTTGGGAGAGGTAACTGGAATCTCCCGGCACACAAGACGAGTGCCTCCAAGCTCAATCAAGCGATTTCCTAGTAATTCCTGGGGTAGACTGGTGCTACGTACTAAGTTCCATACGTGAGTAGGTAGTTGAACGCCTTGTCCAAAAACATCTTACTTCTGAGAGTTGAGCTCACACTCAGTCCCTCACAGTTCCACACTGCCTGCAGAGTGAGTTTCGCACGTCTTCACCAGAGACGTTTGCCAGAGGCTTCTGAGACGCAGGTTAACAATGCAGACCTGGAGGGTATCTCCAGGTGCAGTAGAGTGGTAATCTGGGAACCTCCTGTCTCAGAATACTGCTACCTTCACCCTGCCATAAGAATACAGCTAGTTGACAGCTGGCTTCAAGGCATGCTTCCCTGTGAGAGCTAAGGACAGGGCACAACCCTCCCGCATCCTGCTTGACTGTAGAAGGAGCTGCTAACGTCCTCATGTTAGTGGCAGGGAAAGGTTGTGCGAAAAGCATGTGGAATCGTTGTGCCTGAACCCACGTGTATCTGAGTTGAATACAGCGATTTCCAAAGTCCTTCTTCATCAGAGTGTAGCTAGGTTCCCACTCGCATGTCCGAGTGGGTAGCAGACATCTGCCTCCCATGCATACCCACTTCTGAGAGTTGAGCTTATGGCCTGTAACCCTACCTCCTGCCTGCAGCTACCTTTCGCTTCCAAAAGGCCTAGGCTCGCTGCTTCACCCAAGTGTTGGGAGAGGTAACTGGAATCTCCCGGCACACAAGACTAGTGCCTCCAAGCTCAATCCAGCGATTTCCCAGTAATTCCTGGGGTAGACTGGTGCTACATACTAAGTTCCATATGTGAGAAGGTAGCTGAACGCCTTGTCCAAAATCATCTTACTGCTGAGAGTTGAGCTCACCCTCAGTCCCTCACAGTTCCACACTGCCTGCAGAGTAGGTTTCCCACGTCTTCACCAGAGACTTTTGCCAGAGGCTTCTGAGACGCAAGTTAACAATGCAGACCTGGAGGGTATCTCCAGGTGCAGTAGAGTGGTAATCTGGGAACCTCCTTACTCAGAATACTGCTACCTTCACACTGTCATAAGAATGCAGCTAGTTGAGAGCTGGCTTCTAGGCATGCTTCCCTGTGAGAGCTGAGGACAGGGCAGAACCCTCCCGCACCCTGCCTGACTGTAGACGTACCTGCTAACCTCCTTATGTTAGTGGCTGGGATAGGTTGTGGGAAAAGCATGTGTAAGCATTGGGCATGAACTCCCGTGTATCTGAGTTGAATAGAGCGATTTCCAACATCCTTCTTCAATAGGAGTGTAGCTAGGTTCCAACTCCCATGTCCGAGTGGGTAGCAGACATCTGCCTCCCATGCATACACACTTCTGAGAGTTGACCTTATGGCCTGTAACCCTACATCCTGCCTGCCGCTACCTTTCGCTTCCAAAAGGCCTAGGCTCGCTGCTTGACGCAAGTGTTGGGAGAGGTAACTGGAATCTCCCGGCACACAAGACGAGTGCCTCCAAGCTCAATCAAGCGATTTCCTAGTAATTCCTGGGGTAGACTGGTGCTACGTACTAAGTTCCATACGTGAGTAGGTAGTTGAACGCCTTGTCCAAAAACATCTTACTTCTGAGAGTTGAGCTCACACTCAGTCCCTCACAGTTCCACACTGCCTGCAGAGTGAGTTTCGCACGTCTTCACCAGAGACGTTTGCCAGAGGCTTCTGAGACGCAGGTTAACAATGCAGACCTGGAGGGTATCTCCAGGTGCAGTAGAGTGGTAATCTGGGAACCTCCTGTCTCAGAATACTGCTACCTTCACCCTGCCATAAGAATGCAGCTAGTTGACAGCTGGCTTCAAGGCATGCTTCCCTGTGAGAGCTAAGGACAGGGCACAACCCTCCCGCATCCTGCTTGACTGTAGAAGGAGCTGCTAACGTCCTCATGTTAGTGGCAGGGAAAGGTTGTGCGAAAAGCATGTGGAATCGTTGTGCCTGAACCCACGTGTATCTGAGTTGAATACAGCGATTTCCAAAGTCCTTCTTCATCAGAGTGTAGCTAGGTTCCCACTCGCATGTCCGAGTGGGTAGCAGACATCTGCCTCCCATGCATACCCACTTCTGAGAGTTGAGCTTATGGCCTGTAACCCTACCTCCTGCCTGCAGCTACCTTTCGCTTCCAAAAGGCCTAGGCTCGCTGCTTCACCCAAGTGTTGGGAGAGGTAACTGGAATCTCCCGGCACACAAGACTAGTGCCTCCAAGCTCAATCCAGCGATTTCCCAGTAATTCCTGGGGTAGACTGGTGCTACATACTAAGTTCCATATGTGAGAAGGTAGCTGAACGCCTTGTCCAAAATCATCTTACTGCTGAGAGTTGAGCTCACCCTCAGTCCCTCACAGTTCCACACTGCCTGCAGAGTAGGTTTCCCACGTCTTCACCAGAGACTTTTGCCAGAGGCTTCTGAGACGCAAGTTAACAATGCAGACCTGGAGGGTATCTCCAGGTGCAGTAGAGTGGTAATCTGGGAACCTCCTTACTCAGAATACTGCTACCTTCACACTGTCATAAGAATGCAGCTAGTTGAGAGCTGGCTTCTAGGCATGCTTCCCTGTGAGAGCTGAGGACAGGGCAGAACCCTCCCGCACCCTGCCTGACTGTAGACGTACCTGCTAACCTCCTAATGTTAGTGGCTGGGATAGGTTGTGGGAAAAGCATGTGTAAGCATTGGGCATGAACTCCCGTGTATCTGAGTTGAATAGAGCGATTTCCAACATCCTTCTTCAATAGGAGTGTAGCTAGGTTCCAACTCCCATGTCCGAGTGGGTAGCAGACATCTGCCTCCCATGCATACACACTTCTGAGAGTTGACCTTATGGCCTGTAACCCTACATCCTGCCTGCCGCTACCTTTCGCTTCCAAAAGGCCTAGGCTCGCTGCTTGACGCAAGTGTTGGGAGAGGTAACTGGAATCTCCCGGCACACAAGACGAGTGCCTCCAAGCTCAATCAAGCGATTTCCTAGTAATTCCTGGGGTAGACTGGTGCTACGTACTAAGTTCCATACGTGAGTAGGTAGTTGAACGCCTTGTCCAAAAACATCTTACTTCTGAGAGTTGAGCTCACACTCAGTCCCTCACAGTTCCACACTGCCTGCAGAGTGAGTTTCGCACGTCTTCACCAGAGACGTTTGCCAGAGGCTTCTGAGACGCAGGTTAACAATGCAGACCTGGAGGGTATCTCCAGGTGCAGTAGAGTGGTAATCTGGGAACCTCCTGTCTCAGAATACTGCTACCTTCACCCTGCCATAAGAATGCAGCTAGTTGACAGCTGGCTTCAAGGCATGCTTCCCTGTGAGAGCTAAGGACAGGGCACAACCCTCCCGCATCCTGCTTGACTGTAGAAGGAGCTGCTAACGTCCTCATGTTAGTGGCAGGGAAAGGTTGTGCGAAAAGCATGTGGAATCGTTGTGCCTGAACCCACGTGTATCTGAGTTGAATACAGCGATTTCCAAAGTCCTTCTTCATCAGAGTGTAGCTAGGTTCCCACTCGCATGTCCGAGTGGGTAGCAGACATCTGCCTCCCATGCATACCCACTTCTGAGAGTTGAGCTTATGGCCTGTAACCCTACCTCCTGCCTGCAGCTACCTTTCGCTTCCAAAAGGCCTAGGCTCGCTGCTTCACCCAAGTGTTGGGAGAGGTAACTGGAATCTCCCGGCACACAAGACTAGTGCCTCCAAGCTCAATCCAGCGATTTCCCAGTAATTCCTGGGGTAGACTGGTGCTACATACTAAGTTCCATATGTGAGAAGGTAGCTGAACGCCTTGTCCAAAATCATCTTACTGCTGAGAGTTGAGCTCACCCTCAGTCCCTCACAGTTCCACACTGCCTGCAGAGTAGGTTTCCCACGTCTTCACCAGAGACTTTTGCCAGAGGCTTCTGAGACGCAAGTTAACAATGCAGACCTGGAGGGTATCTCCAGGTGCAGTAGAGTGGTAATCTGGGAACCTCCTTACTCAGAATACTGCTACCTTCACACTGTCATAAGAATGAAGCTAGTTGAGAGCTGGCTTCTAGGCATGCTTCCCTGTGAGAGCTGAGGACAGGGCAGAACCCTCCCGCACCCTGCCTGACTGTAGACGTACCTGCTAACCTCCTTATGTTAGTGGCTGGGATAGGTTGTGGGAAAAGCATGTGTAAGCATTGGGCATGAACTCCCGTGTATCTGAGTTGAATAGAGCGATTTCCAACATCCTTCTTCAATAGGAGTGTAGCTAGGTTCCAACTCCCATGTCCGAGTGGGTAGCAGACATCTGCCTCCCATGCATACACACTTCTGAGAGTTGACCTTATGGCCTGTAACCCTACATCCTGCCTGCCGCTACCTTTCGCTTCCAAAAGGCCTAGGCTCGCTGCTTGACGCAAGTGTTGGGAGAGGTAACTGGAATCTCCCGGCACACAAGACGAGTGCCTCCAAGCTCAATCAAGCGATTTCCTAGTAATTCCTGGGGTAGACTGGTGCTACGTACTAAGTTCCATACGTGAGTAGGTAGTTGAACGCCTTGTCCAAAAACATCTTACTTCTGAGAGTTGAGCTCACACTCAGTCCCTCACAGTTCCACACTGCCTGCAGAGTGAGTTTCGCACGTCTTCACCAGAGACGTTTGCCAGAGGCTTCTGAGACGCAAGTTAACAATACAGACCTGGAGGTTATCTCCAGGTGCAGTAGAGTGGTAATCTGGGAACCTCCTGTCTCAGAATACTGCTACCTTCACCCTGCCATAAGAATGCAGCTAGTTGACAGCTGGCTTCAAGGCATGCTTCCCTGTGAGAGCTAAGGACAGGGCACAACCCTCCCGCATCCTGCTTGACTGTAGAAGGAGCTGCTAACGTCCTCATGTTACTGGCAGGGAAAGGTTGTGCGAAAAGCATGTGGAATCGTTGTGCCTGAACCCACGTGTATCTGAGTTGAATACAGCGATTTCCAAAGTCCTTCTTCATCAGAGTGTAGCTAGGTTCCCACTCGCATGTCCGAGTGGGTAGCAGACATCTGCCTCCCATGCATACCCACTTCTGAGAGTTGAGCTTATGGCCTGTAACCCTACCTCCTGCCTGCAGCTACCTTTCGCTTCCAAAAGGCCTAGGCTCGCTGCTTCACCCAAGTGTTGGGAGAGGTAACTGGAATCTCCCGGCACACAAGACTAGTGCCTCCAAGCTCAATCCAGCGATTTCCCAGTAATTCCTGGGGTAGACTGGTGCTACATACTAAGTTCCATATGTGAGAAGGTAGCTGAACGCCTTGTCCAAAATCATCTTACTGCTGAGAGTTGAGCTCACCCTCAGTCCCTCACAGTTCCACACTGCCTGCAGAGTAGGTTTCCCACGTCTTCACCAGAGACTTTTGCCAGAGGCTTCTGAGACGCAAGTTAACAATGCAGACCTGGAGGGTATCTCCAGGTGCAGTAGAGTGGTAATCTGGGAACCTCCTTACTCAGAATACTGCTACCTTCACACTGTCATAAGAATGCAGCTAGTTGAGAGCTGGCTTCTAGGCATGCTTCCCTGTGAGAGCTGAGGACAGGGCAGAACCCTCCCGCACCCTGCCTGACTGTAGACGTACCTGCTAACCTCCTTATGTTAGTGGCTGGGATAGGTTGTGGGAAAAGCATGTGTAAGCATTGGGCATGAACTCCCGTGTATCTGAGTTGAATACAGCGATTTCCAACATCCTTCTTCAATAGGAGTGTAGCTAGGTTCCAACTCCCATGTCCGAGTGGGTAGCAGACATCTGCCTCCCATGCATACACACTTCTGAGAGTTGACCTTATGGCCTGTAACCCTACATCCTGCCTGCCGCTACCTTTCGCTTCCAAAAGGCCTAGGCTCGCTGCTTGACGCAAGTGTTGGGAGAGGTAACTGGAATCTCCCGGCACACAAGACGAGTGCCTCCAAGCTCAATCAAGCGATTTCCTAGTAATTCCTGGGGTAGACTGGTGCTACGTACTAAGTTCCATACGTGAGTAGGTAGTTGAACGCCTTGTCCAAAAACATCTTACTTCTGAGAGTTGAGCTCACACTCAGTCCCTCACAGTTCCACACTGCCTGCAGAGTGAGTTTCGCACGTCTTCACCAGAGACGTTTGCCAGAGGCTTCTGAGACGCAGGTTAACAATGCAGACCTGGAGGGTATCTCCAGGTGCAGTAGAGTGGTAATCTGGGAACCTCCTGTCTCAGAATACTGCTACCTTCACCCTGCCATAAGAATGCAGCTAGTTGACAGCTGGCTTCAAGGCATGCTTCCCTGTGAGAGCTAAGGAAAGGGCACAACCCTCCCGCATCCTGCTTGACTGTAGAAGGAGGTGCTAACGTCCTCATGTTACTGGCAGGGAAAGGTTGTGCGAAAAGCATGTGGAATCGTTGTGCCTGAACCCACGTGTATCTGAGTTGAATACAGCGATTTCCAAAGTCCTTCTTCATCAGAGTGTAGCTAGGTTCCCACTCGCATGTCCGAGTGGGTAGCAGACATCTGCCTCCCATGCATACCCACTTCTGAGAGTTGAGCTTATGGCCTGTAACCCTACCTCCTGCCTGCAGCTACCTTTCGCTTCCAAAAGGCCTAGGCTCGCTGCTTCACCCAAGTGTTGGGAGAGGTAACTGGAATCTCCCGGCACACAAGACTAGTGCCTCCAAGCTCAATCCAGCGATTTCCCAGTAATTCCTGGGGTAGACTGGTGCTACATACTAAGTTCCATATGTGAGAAGGTAGCTGAACGCCTTGTCCAAAATCATCTTACTGCTGAGAGTTGAGCTCACCCTCAGTCCCTCACAGTTCCACACTGCCTGCAGAGTAGGTTTCCCACGTCTTCACCAGAGACTTTTGCCAGAGGCTTCTGAGACGCAAGTTAACAATGCAGACCTGGAGGGTATCTCCAGGTGCAGTAGAGTGGTAATCTGGGAACCTCCTTACTCAGAATACTGCTACCTTCACACTGTCATAAGAATGCAGCTAGTTGAGAGCTGGCTTCTAGGCATGCTTCCCTGTGAGAGCTGAGGATAGGGCAGAACCCTCCCGCACCCTGCCTGACTGTAGACGTACCTGCTAACCTCCTTAGGTTAGTGGCTGGGATAGGTTGTGGGAAAAGCATGTGTAAGCATTGGGCATGAACTCCCGTGTATCTGAGTTGAATACAGCGATTTCCAACATCCTTCTTCCATAGGAGTGTAGCTAGGTTCCAACTCCCATGTCCGAGTGGGTAGCAGACATCTGCCTCACATGCATACACACTTCTGAGAGTTGACCTTATGGCCTGTAACCCTACATCCTGCCTGCCGCTACCTATCGCTTCCAAAAGGCCTAGGCTCGCTGCTTGACGTAAGTGTTGGGAGAGGTAACTGGAATCTCCCGGCACACAAGACGAGTGCCTCCAAGCTCAATCAAGCGATTTCCTAGTAATTCCTGGGGTAGACCGGTGCTACGTACTAAGTTCCATACGTGAGTAGGTAGTTGAACGCCTTGTCCAAAAACATCTTACTTCTGAGAGTTGAGCTCACACTCAGTCCCTCACAGTTCCACACTGCCTGCAGAGTGAGTTTCGCACGTCTTCACCAGAGACGTTTGCCAGAGGCTTCTGAGACGCAAGTTAACAATACAGACCTGGAGGTTATCTCCAGGTGCAGTAGAGTGGTAATCTGGGAACCTCCTGTCTCAGAATACTGCTACCTTCACCCTGCCATAAGAATGCAGCTAGTTGACAGCTGGCTTCAAGGCATGCTTCCCTGTGAGAGCTAAGGACAGGGCACAACCCTCCCGCATCCTGCTTGACTGTAGAAGGAGCTGCTAACGTCCTCATGTTAGTGGCAGGGAAAGGTTGTGCGAAAAGCATGTGGAATCGTTGTGCCTGAACCCACGTGTATCTGAGTTGAATACAGCGATTTCCAAAGTCCTTCTTCATCAGAGTGTAGCTAGGTTCCCACTCGCATGTCCGAGTGGGTAGCAGACATCTGCCTCCCATGCATACCCACTTCTGAGAGTTGAGCTTATGGCCTGTAACCCTACCTCCTGCCTGCAGCTACCTTTCGCTTCCAAAAGGCCTAGGCTCGCTGCTTCACCCAAGTGTTGGGAGAGGTAACTGGAATCTCCCGGCACACAAGACTAGTGCCTCCAAGCTCAATCCAGCGATTTCCCAGTAATTCCTGGGGTAGACTGGTGCTACATACTAAGTTCCATATGTGAGAAGGTAGCTGAACGCCTTGTCCAAAATCATCTTACTGCTGAGAGTTGAGCTCACCCTCAGTCCCTCACAGTTCCACACTGCCTGCAGAGTAGGTTTCCCACGTCTTCACCAGAGACTTTTGCCAGAGGCTTCTGAGACGCAAGTTAACAATGCAGACCTGGAGGGTATCTCCAGGTGCAGTAGAGTGGTAATCTGGGAACCTCCTTACTCAGAATACTGCTACCTTCACACTGTCATAAGAATGCAGCTAGTTGAGAGCTGGCTTCTAGGCATGCTTCCCTGTGAGAGCTGAGGACAGGGCAGAACCCTCCCGCACCCTGCCTGACTGTAGACGTACCTGCTAACCTCCTTATGTTAGTGGCTGGGATAGGTTGTGGGAAAAGCATGTGTAAGCATTGGGCATGAACTCCCGTGTATCTGAGTTGAATAGAGCGATTTCCAACATCCTTCTTCAATAGGAGTGTAGCTAGGTTCCAACTCCCATGTCCGAGTGGGTAGCAGACATCTGCCTCCCATGCATACACACTTCTGAGAGTTGACCTTATGGCCTGTAACCCTACATCCTGCCTGCCGCTACCTTTCGCTTCCAAAAGGCCTAGGCTCGCTGCTTGACGCAAGTGTTGGGAGAGGTAACTGGAATCTCCCGGCACACAAGACGAGTGCCTCCAAGCTCAATCAAGCGATTTCCTAGTAATTCCTGGGGTAGACCGGTGCTACGTACTAAGTTCCATACGTGAGTAGGTAGTTGAACGCCTTGTCCAAAAACATCTTACTTCTGAGAGTTGAGCTCACACTCAGTCCCTCACAGTTCCACACTGCCTGCAGAGTGAGTTTCGCACGTCTTCACCAGAGACGTTTGCCAGAGGCTTCTGAGACGCAAGTTAACAATGCAGACCTGGAGGGTATCTCCAGGTGCAGTAGAGTGGTAATCTGGGAACCTCCTGTCTCAGAATACTGCTACCTTCACCCTGCCATAAGAATGCAGCTAGTTGACAGCTGGCTTCAAGGCATGCTTCCCTGTGAGAGCTAAGGAAAGGGCACAACCCTCCCGCATCCTGCTTGACTGTAGAAGGAGGTGCTAACGTCCTCATGTTACTGGCAGGGAAAGGTTGTGCGAAAAGCATGTGGAATCGTTGTGCCTGAACCCACGTGTATCTGAGTTGAATACAGCGATTTCCAAAGTCCTTCTTCATCAGAGTGTAGCTAGGTTCCCACTCGCATGTCCGAGTGGGTAGCAGACATCTGCCTCCCATGCATACCCACTTCTGAGAGTTGAGCTTATGGCCTGTAACCCTACCTCCTGCCTGCAGCTACCTTTCGCTTCCAAAAGGCCTAGGCTCGCTGCTTCACCCAAGTGTTGGGAGAGGTAACTGGAATCTCCCGGCACACAAGACTAGTGCCTCCAAGCTCAATCCAGCGATTTCCCAGTAATTCCTGGGGTAGACTGGTGCTACATACTAAGTTCCATATGTGAGAAGGTAGCTGAACGCCTTGTCCAAAATCATCTTACTGCTGAGAGTTGAGCTCACCCTCAGTCCCTCACAGTTCCACACTGCCTGCAGAGTAGGTTTCCCACGTCTTCACCAGAGACTTTTGCCAGAGGCTTCTGAGACGCAAGTTAACAATGCAGACCTGGAGGGTATCTCCAGGTGCAGTAGAGTGGTAATCTGGGAACCTCCTTACTCAGAATACTGCTACCTTCACACTGTCATAAGAATGCAGCTAGTTGAGAGCTGGCTTCTAGGCATGCTTCCCTGTGAGAGCTGAGGACAGGGCAGAACCCTCCCGCACCCTGCCTGACTGTAGACGTACCTGCTAACCTCCTTATGTTAGTGGCTGGGATAGGTTGTGGGAAAAGCATGTGTAAGCATTGGGCATGAACTCCCGTGTATCTGAGTTGAATACAGCGATTTCCAACATCCTTCTTCAATAGGAGTGTAGCTAGGTTCCAACTCCCATGTCCGAGTGGGTAGCAGACATCTGCCTCCCATGCATACACACTTCTGAGAGTTGACCTTATGGCCTGTAACCCTACCTCCTGCCTGCCGCTACCTTTCGCTTCCAAAAGGCCTAGGCTCGCTGCTTGACGCAAGTGTTGGGAGAGGTAACTGGAATCTCCCGGCACACAAGACGAGTGCCTCCAAGCTCAATCAAGCGATTTCCTAGTAATTCCTGGGGTAGACTGGTGCTACGTACTAAGTTCCATACGTGAGTAGGTAGTTGAACGCCTTGTCCAAAAACATCTTACTTCTGAGAGTTGAGCTCACACTCAGTCCCTCACAGTTCCACACTGCCTGCAGAGTGAGTTTCGCACGTCTTCACCAGAGACGTTTGCCAGAGGCTTCTGAGACGCAGGTTAACAATGCAGACCTGGAGGGTATCTCCAGGTGCAGTAGAGTGGTAATCTGGGAACCTCCTGTCTCAGAATACTGCTACCTTCACCCTGCCATAAGAATGCAGCTAGTTGACAGCTGGCTTCAAGGCATGCTTCCCTGTGAGAGCTAAGGACAGGGCACAACCCTCCCGCATCCTGCTTGACTGTAGAAGGAGCTGCTAACGTCCTCATGTTAGTGGCAGGGAAAGGTTGTGCGAAAAGCATGTGGAATCGTTGTGCCTGAACCCACGTGTATCTGAGTTGAATACAGCGATTTCCAAAGTCCTTCTTCATCAGAGTGTAGCTAGGTTCCCACTCGCATGTCCGAGTGGGTAGCAGACATCTGCCTCCCATGCATACCCACTTCTGAGAGTTGAGCTTATGGCCTGTAACCCTACCTCCTGCCTGCAGCTACCTTTCGCTTCCAAAAGGCCTAGGCTCGCTGCTTCACCCAAGTGTTGGGAGAGGTAACTGGAATCTCCCGGCACACAAGACTAGTGCCTCCAAGCTCAATCCAGCGATTTCCCAGTAATTCCTGGGGTAGACTGGTGCTACATACTAAGTTCCATATGTGAGAAGGTAGCTGAACGCCTTGTCCAAAATCATCTTACTGCTGAGAGTTGAGCTCACCCTCAGTCCCTCACAGTTCCACACTGCCTGCAGAGTAGGTTTCCCACGTCTTCACCAGAGACTTTTGCCAGAGGCTTCTGAGACGCAAGTTAACAAGGCAGACCTGGAGGGTATCTCCAGGTGCAGTAGAGTGGTAATCTGGGAACCTCCTTACTCAGAATACTGCTACCTTCACACTGTCATAAGAATGCAGCTAGTTGAGAGCTGGCTTCTAGGCATGCTTCCCTGTGAGAGCTGAGGACAGGGCAGAACCCTCCCGCACCCTGCCTGACTGTAGACGTACCTGCTAACCTCCTTATGTTAGTGGCTGGGATAGGTTGTGGGAAAAGCATGTGTAAGCATTGGGCATGAACTCCCGTGTATCTGAGTTGAATAGAGCGATTTCCAACATCCTTCTTCAATAGGAGTGTAGCTAGGTTCCAACTCCCATGTCCGAGTGGGTAGCAGACATCTGCCTCCCATGCATACACACTTCTGAGAGTTGACCTTATGGCCTGTAACCCTACATCCTGCCTGCCGCTACCTTTCGCTTCCAAAAGGCCTAGGCTCGCTGCTTGACGCAAGTGTTGGGAGAGGTAACTGGAATCTCCCGACACACAAGACGAGTGCCTCCAAGCTCAATCAAGCGATTTCCTAGTAATTCCTGGGGTAGACTGGTGCTACGTACTAAGTTCCATACGTGAGTAGGTAGTTGAACGCCTTGTCCAAAAACATCTTACTTCTGAGAGTTGAGCTCACACTCAGTCCCTCACAGTTCCACACTGCCTGCAGAGTGAGTTTCGCACGTCTTCACCAGAGACGTTTGCCAGAGGCTTCTGAGACGCAAGTTAACAATACAGACCTGGAGGTTATCTCCAGGTGCAGTAGAGTGGTAATCTGGGAACCTCCTGTCTCAGAATACTGCTACCTTCACCCTGCCATAAGAATGCAGCTAGTTGACAGCTGGCTTCAAGGCATGCTTCCCTGTGAGAGCTAAGGACAGGGCACAACCCTCCCGCATCCTGCTTGACTGTAGAAGGAGCTGCTAACGTCCTCATGTTAGTGGCAGGGAAAGGTTGTGCGAAAAGCATGTGGAATCGTTGTGCCTGAACCCACGTGTATCTGAGTTGAATACAGCGATTTCCAAAGTCCTTCTTCATCAGAGTGTAGCTAGGTTCCCACTCGCATGTCCGAGTGGGTAGCAGACATCTGCCTCCCATGCATACCCACTTCTGAGAGTTGAGCTTATGGCCTGTAACCCTACCTCCTGCCTGCAGCTACCTTTCGCTTCCAAAAGGCCTAGGCTCGCTGCTTCACCCAAGTGTTGGGAGAGGTAACTGGAATCTCCCGGCACACAAGACTAGTGCCTCCAAGCTCAATCCAGCGATTTCCCAGTAATTCCTGGGGTAGACTGGTGCTACATACTAAGTTCCATATGTGAGAAGGTAGCTGAACGCCTTGTCCAAAATCATCTTACTGCTGAGAGTTGAGCTCACCCTCAGTCCCTCACAGTTCCACACTGCCTGCAGAGTAGGTTTCCCACGTCTTCACCAGAGACTTTTGCCAGAGGCTTCTGAGACGCAAGTTAACAATGCAGACCTGGAGGGTATCTCCAGGTGCAGTAGAGTGGTAATCTGGGAACCTCCTTACTCAGAATACTGCTACCTTCACACTGTCATAAGAATGCAGCTAGTTGAGAGCTGGCTTCTAGGCATGCTTCCCTGTGAGAGCTGAGGACAGGGCAGAACCCTCCCGCACCCTGCCTGACTGTAGACGTACCTGCTAACCTCCTTATGTTAGTGGCTGGGATAGGTTGTGGGAAAAGCATGTGTAAGCATTGGGCATGAACTCCCGTGTATCTGAGTTGAATACAGCGATTTCCAACATCCTTCTTCAATAGGAGTGTAGCTAGGTTCCAACTCCCATGTCCGAGTGGGTAGCAGACATCTGCCTCCCATGCATACACACTTCTGAGAGTTGACCTTATGGCCTGTAACCCTACCTCCTGCCTGCCGCTACCTTTCGCTTCCAAAAGGCCTAGGCTCGCTGCTTGACGCAAGTGTTGGGAGAGGTAACTGGAATCTCCCGGCACACAAGACGAGTGCCTCCAAGCTCAATCAAGCGATTTCCTAGTAATTCCTGGGGTAGACTGGTGCTACGTACTAAGTTCCATACGTGAGTAGGTAGTTGAACGCCTTGTCCAAAAACATCTTACTTCTGAGAGTTGAGCTCACACTCAGTCCCTCACAGTTCCACACTGCCTGCAGAGTGAGTTTCGCACGTCTTCACCAGAGACGTTTGCCAGAGGCTTCTGAGACGCAGGTTAACAATGCAGACCTGGAGGGTATCTCCAGGTGCAGTAGAGTGGTAATCTGGGAACCTCCTGTCTCAGAATACTGCTACCTTCACCCTGCCATAAGAATGCAGCTAGTTGACAGCTCGCTTCAAGGCATGCTTCCCTGTGAGAGCTAAGGACAGGGCACAACCCTCCCGCATCCTGCTTGACTGTAGAAGGAGGTGCTAACGTCCTCATGTTACTGGCAGGGAAAGGTTGTGCGAAAAGCATGTGGAATCGTTGTGCCTGAACCCACGTGTATCTGAGTTGAATACAGCGATTTCCAAAGTCCTTCTTCATCAGAGTGTAGCTAGGTTCCCACTCGCATGTCCGAGTGGGTAGCAGACATCTGCCTCCCATGCATACCCACTTCTGAGAGTTGAGCTTATGGCCTGTAACCCTACCTCCTGCCTGCAGCTACCTTTCGCTTCCAAAAGGCCTAGGCTCGCTGCTTCACCCAAGTATTGGGAGAGGTAACTGGAATCTCCCGGCACACAAGACTAGTGCCTCCAAGCTCAATCCAGCGATTTCCCAGTAATTCCTGGGGTAGACTGGTGCTACATACTAAGTTCCATATGTGAGAAGGTAGCTGAACGCCTTGTCCAAAATCATCTTACTGCTGAGAGTTGAGCTCACCCTCAGTCCCTCACAGTTCCACACTGCCTGCAGAGTAGGTTTCCCACGTCTTCACCAGAGACTTTTGCCAGAGGCTTCTGAGACGCAAGTTAACAATGCAGACCTGGAGGGTATCTCCAGGTGCAGTAGAGTGGTAATCTGGGAACCTCCTTATTCAGAATACTGCTACCTTCACACTGTCATAAGAATGCAGCTAGTTGAGAGCTGGCTTCTAGGCATGCTTCCCTGTGAGAGCTGAGGACAGGGCAGAACCCTCCCGCACCCTGCCTGACTGTAGACGTACCTGCTAACCTCCTTATGTTAGTGGCTGGGATAGGTTGTGGGAAAAGCATGTGTAAGCATTGGGCATGAACTCCCGTGTATCTGAGTTGAATACAGCGATTTCCAACATCCTTCTTCAATAGGAGTGTAGCTAGGTTCCAACTCCCATGTCCGAGTGGGTAGCAGACATCTGCCTCCCATGCATACACACTTCTGAGAGTTGACCTTATGGCCTGTAACCCTACCTCCTGCCTGCAGCTACCTTTCGCTTCCAAAAGGCCTAGGCTCGCTGCTTCACCCAAGTGTTGGGAGAGGTAACTGGAATCTCCCGGCACACAAGACTAGTGCCTCCAAGCTCAATCCAGCGATTTCCCAGTAATTCCTGGGGTAGACTGGTGCTACATACTAAGTTCCATATGTGAGAAGGTAGCTGAACGCCTTGTCCAAAATCATCTTACTGCTGAGAGTTGAGCTCACCCTCAGTCCCTCACAGTTCCACACTGCCTGCAGAGTAGGTTTCCCACGTCTTCACCAGAGACTTTTGCCAGAGGCTTCTGAGACGCAAGTTAACAATGCAGACCTGGAGGGTATCTCCAGGTGCAGTAGAGTGGTAATCTGGGAACCTCCTTACTCAGAATACTGCTACCTTCACACTGTCATAAGAATGCAGCTAGTTGAGAGCTGGCTTCTAGGCATGCTTCCCTGTGAGAGCTGAGGACAGGGCAGAACCCTCCCGCACCCTGCCTGACTGTAGACGTACCTGCTAACCTCCTTATGTTAGTGGCTGGGATAGGTTGTGGGAAAAGCATGTGTAAGCATTGGGCATGAACTCCCGTGTATCTGAGTTGAATACAGCGATTTCCAACATCCTTCTTCAATAGGAGTGTAGCTAGGTTCCAACTCCCATGTCCGAGTGGGTAGCAGACATCTGCCTCCCATGCATACACACTTCTGAGAGTTGACCTTATGGCCTGTAACCCTACCTCCTGCCTGCCGCTACCTTTCGCTTCCAAAAGGCCTAGGCTCGCTGCTTGACGCAAGTGTTGGGAGAGGTAACTGGAATCTCCCGGCACACAAGACGAGTGCCTCCAAGCTCAATCAAGCGATTTCCTAGTAATTCCTGGGGTAGACTGGTGCTACGTACTAAGTTCCATACGTGAGTAGGTAGTTGAACGCCTTGTCCAAAAACATCTTACTTCTGAGAGTTGAGCTCACACTCAGTCCCTCACAGTTCCACACTGCCTGCAGAGTGAGTTTCGCACGTCTTCACCAGAGACGTTTGCCAGAGGCTTCTGAGACGCAGGTTAACAATGCAGACCTGGAGGGTATCTCCAGGTGCAGTAGAGTGGTAATCTGGGAACCTCCTGTCTCAGAATACTGCTACCTTCACCCTGCCATAAGAATGCAGCTAGTTGACAGCTGGCTTCAAGGCATGCTTCCCTGTGAGAGCTAAGGACAGGGCACAACCCTCCCGCATCCTGCTTGACTGTAGAAGGAGCTGCTAACGTCCTCATGTTAGTGGCAGGGAAAGGTTGTGCGAAAAGCATGTGGAATCGTTGTGCCTGAACCCACGTGTATCTGAGTTGAATACAGCGATTTCCAAAGTCCTTCTTCATCAGAGTGTAGCTAGGTTCCCACTCGCATGTCCGAGTGGGTAGCAGACATCTGCCTCCCATGCATACCCACTTCTGAGAGTTGAGCTTATGGCCTGTAACCCTACCTCCTGCCTGCAGCTACCTTTCGCTTCCAAAAGGCCTAGGCTCGCTGCTTCACCCAAGTGTTGGGAGAGGTAACTGGAATCTCCCGGCACACAAGACTAGTGCCTCCAAGCTCAATCCAGCGATTTCCCAGTAATTCCTGGGGTAGACTGGTGCTACATACTAAGTTCCATATGTGAGAAGGTAGCTGAACGCCTTGTCCAAAATCATCTTACTGCTGAGAGTTGAGCTCACCCTCAGTCCCTCACAGTTCCACACTGCCTGCAGAGTAGGTTTCCCACGTCTTCACCAGAGACTTTTGCCAGAGGCTTCTGAGACGCAAGTTAACAAGGCAGACCTGGAGGGTATCTCCAGGTGCAGTAGAGTGGTAATCTGGGAACCTCCTTACTCAGAATACTGCTACCTTCACACTGTCATAAGAATGCAGCTAGTTGAGAGCTGGCTTCTAGGCATGCTTCCCTGTGAGAGCTGAGGACAGGGCAGAACCCTCCCGCACCCTGCCTGACTGTAGACGTACCTGCTAACCTCCTTATGTTAGTGGCTGGGATAGGTTGTGGGAAAAGCATGTGTAAGCATTGGGCATGAACTCCCGTGTATCTGAGTTGAATAGAGCGATTTCCAACATCCTTCTTCAATAGGAGTGTAGCTAGGTTCCAACTCCCATGTCCGAGTGGGTAGCAGACATCTGCCTCCCATGCATACACACTTCTGAGAGTTGACCTTATGGCCTGTAACCCTACATCCTGCCTGCCGCTACCTTTCGCTTCCAAAAGGCCTAGGCTCGCTGCTTGACGCAAGTGTTGGGAGAGGTAACTGGAATCTCCCGACACACAAGACGAGTGCCTCCAAGCTCAATCAAGCGATTTCCTAGTAATTCCTGGGGTAGACTGGTGCTACGTACTAAGTTCCATACGTGAGTAGGTAGTTGAACGCCTTGTCCAAAAACATCTTACTTCTGAGAGTTGAGCTCACACTCAGTCCCTCACAGTTCCACACTGCCTGCAGAGTGAGTTTCGCACGTCTTCACCAGAGACGTTTGCCAGAGGCTTCTGAGACGCAAGTTAACAATACAGACCTGGAGGTTATCTCCAGGTGCAGTAGAGTGGTAATCTGGGAACCTCCTGTCTCAGAATACTGCTACCTTCACCCTGCCATAAGAATGCAGCTAGTTGACAGCTGGCTTCAAGGCATGCTTCCCTGTGAGAGCTAAGGACAGGGCACAACCCTCCCGCATCCTGCTTGACTGTAGAAGGAGCTGCTAACGTCCTCATGTTAGTGGCAGGGAAAGGTTGTGCGAAAAGCATGTGGAATCGTTGTGCCTGAACCCACGTGTATCTGAGTTGAATACAGCGATTTCCAAAGTCCTTCTTCATCAGAGTGTAGCTAGGTTCCCACTCGCATGTCCGAGTGGGTAGCAGACATCTGCCTCCCATGCATACCCACTTCTGAGAGTTGAGCTTATGGCCTGTAACCCTACCTCCTGCCTGCAGCTACCTTTCGCTTCCAAAAGGCCTAGGCTCGCTGCTTCACCCAAGTGTTGGGAGAGGTAACTGGAATCTCCCGGCACACAAGACTAGTGCCTCCAAGCTCAATCCAGCGATTTCCCAGTAATTCCTGGGGTAGACTGGTGCTACATACTAAGTTCCATATGTGAGAAGGTAGCTGAACGCCTTGTCCAAAATCATCTTACTGCTGAGAGTTGAGCTCACCCTCAGTCCCTCACAGTTCCACACTGCCTGCAGAGTAGGTTTCCCACGTCTTCACCAGAGACTTTTGCCAGAGGCTTCTGAGACGCAAGTTAACAATGCAGACCTGGAGGGTATCTCCAGGTGCAGTAGAGTGGTAATCTGGGAACCTCCTTACTCAGAATACTGCTACCTTCACACTGTCATAAGAATGAAGCTAGTTGAGAGCTGGCTTCTAGGCATGCTTCCCTGTGAGAGCTGAGGACAGGGCAGAACCCTCCCGCACCCTGCCTGACTGTAGACGTACCTGCTAACCTCCTTATGTTAGTGGCTGGGATAGGTTGTGGGAAAAGCATGTGTAAGCATTGGGCATGAACTCCCGTGTATCTGAGTTGAATACAGCGATTTCCAACATCCTTCTTCAATAGGAGTGTAGCTAGGTTCCAACTCCCATGTCCGAGTGGGTAGCAGACATCTGCCTCCCATGCATACACACTTCTGAGAGTTGACCTTATGGCCTGTAACCCTACCTCCTGCCTGCCGCTACCTTTCGCTTCCAAAAGGCCTAGGCTCGCTGCTTGACGCAAGTGTTGGGAGAGGTAACTGGAATCTCCCGGCACACAAGACGAGTGCCTCCAAGCTCAATCAAGCGATTTCCTAGTAATTCCTGGGGTAGACTGGTGCTACGTACTAAGTTCCATACGTGAGTAGGTAGTTGAACGCCTTGTCCAAAAACATCTTACTTCTGAGAGTTGAGCTCACACTCAGTCCCTCACAGTTCCACACTGCCTGCAGAGTGAGTTTCGCACGTCTTCACCAGAGACGTTTGCCAGAGGCTTCTGAGACGCAGGTTAACAATGCAGACCTGGAGGGTATCTCCAGGTGCAGTAGAGTGGTAATCTGGGAACCTCCTGTCTCAGAATACTGCTACCTTCACCCTGCCATAAGAATGCAGCTAGTTGACAGCTCGCTTCAAGGCATGCTTCCCTGTGAGAGCTAAGGACAGGGCACAACCCTCCCGCATCCTGCTTGACTGTAGAAGGAGGTGCTAACGTCCTCATGTTACTGGCAGGGAAAGGTTGTGCGAAAAGCATGTGGAATCGTTGTGCCTGAACCCACGTGTATCTGAGTTGAATACAGCGATTTCCAAAGTCCTTCTTCATCAGAGTGTAGCTAGGTTCCCACTCGCATGTCCGAGTGGGTAGCAGACATCTGCCTCCCATGCATACCCACTTCTGAGAGTTGAGCTTATGGCCTGTAACCCTACCTCCTGCCTGCAGCTACCTTTCGCTTCCAAAAGGCCTAGGCTCGCTGCTTCACCCAAGTATTGGGAGAGGTAACTGGAATCTCCCGGCACACAAGACTAGTGCCTCCAAGCTCAATCCAGCGATTTCCCAGTAATTCCTGGGGTAGACTGGTGCTACATACTAAGTTCCATATGTGAGAAGGTAGCTGAACGCCTTGTCCAAAATCATCTTACTGCTGAGAGTTGAGCTCACCCTCAGTCCCTCACAGTTCCACACTGCCTGCAGAGTAGGTTTCCCACGTCTTCACCAGAGACTTTTGCCAGAGGCTTCTGAGACGCAAGTTAACAATGCAGACCTGGAGGGTATCTCCAGGTGCAGTAGAGTGGTAATCTGGGAACCTCCTTATTCAGAATACTGCTACCTTCACACTGTCATAAGAATGCAGCTAGTTGAGAGCTGGCTTCTAGGCATGCTTCCCTGTGAGAGCTGAGGACAGGGCAGAACCCTCCCGCACCCTGCCTGACTGTAGACGTACCTGCTAACCTCCTTATGTTAGTGGCTGGGATAGGTTGTGGGAAAAGCATGTGTAAGCATTGGGCATGAACTCCCGTGTATCTGAGTTGAATACAGCGATTTCCAACATCCTTCTTCAATAGGAGTGTAGCTAGGTTCCAACTCCCATGTCCGAGTGGGTAGCAGACATCTGCCTCCCATGCATACACACTTCTGAGAGTTGACCTTATGGCCTGTAACCCTACCTCCTGCCTGCCGCTACCTTTCGCTTCCAAAAGGCCTAGGCTCGCTGCTTGACGCAAGTGTTGGGAGAGGTAACTGGAATCTCCCGGCACACAAGACGAGTGCCTCCAAGCTCAATCAAGCGATTTCCTAGTAATTCCTGGGGTAGACTGGTGCTACGTACTAAGTTCCATACGTGAGTAGGTAGTTGAACGCCTTGTCCAAAAACATCTTACTTCTGAGAGTTGAGCTCACACTCAGTCCCTCACAGTTCCACACTGCCTGCAGAGTGAGTTTCGCACGTCTTCACCAGAGACGTTTGCCAGAGGCTTCTGAGACGCAGGTTAACAATGCAGACCTGGAGGGTATCTCCAGGTGCAGTAGAGTGGTAATCTGGGAACCTCCTGTCTCAGAATACTGCTACCTTCACCCTGCCATAAGAATGCAGCTAGTTGACAGCTGGCTTCAAGGCATGCTTCCCTGTGAGAGCTAAGGACAGGGCACAACCCTCCCGCATCCTGCTTGACTGTAGAAGGAGGTGCTAACGTCCTCATGTTACTGGCAGGGAAAGGTTGTGCGAAAAGCATGTGGAATCGTTGTGCCTGAACCCACGTGTATCTGAGTTGAATACAGCGATTTCCAAAGTCCTTCTTCATCAGAGTGTAGCTAGGTTCCCACTCGCATGTCCGAGTGGGTAGCAGACATCTGCCTCCCATGCATACCCACTTCTGAGAGTTGAGCTTATGGCCTGTAACCCTACCTCCTGCCTGCAGCTACCTTTCGCTTCCAAAAGGCCTAGGCTCGCTGCTTCACCCAAGTGTTGGGAGAGGTAACTGGAATCTCCCGGCACACAAGACTAGTGCCTCCAAGCTCAATCCAGCGATTTCCCAGTAATTCCTGGGGTAGACTGGTGCTACATACTAAGTTCCATATGTGAGAAGGTAGCTGAACGCCTTGTCCAAAATCATCTTACTGCTGAGAGTTGAGCTCACCCTCAGTCCCTCACAGTTCCACACTGCCTGCAGAGTAGGTTTCCCACGTCTTCACCAGAGACTTTTGCCAGAGGCTTCTGAGACGCAAGTTAACAATGCAGACCTGGAGGTTATCTCCAGGTGCAGTAGAGTGGTAATCTGGGAACCTCCTTACTCAGAATACTGCTACCTTCACACTGTCATAAGAATGCAGCTAGTTGAGAGCTGGCTTCTAGGCATGCTTCCCTGTGAGAGCTGAGGACAGGGCAGAACCCTCCCGCACCCTGCCTGACTGTAGACGTACCTGCTAACCTCCTTATGTTAGTGGCTGGGATAGGTTGTGGGAAAAGCATGTGTAAGCATTGGGCATGAACTCCCGTGTATCTGAGTTGAATAGAGCGATTTCCAACATCCTTCTTCAATAGGAGTGTAGCTAGGTTCCAACTCCCATGTCCGAGTGGGTAGCAGACATCTGCCTCCCATGCATACACACTTCTGAGAGTTGACCTTATGGCCTGTAACCCTACATCCTGCCTGCCGCTACCTTTCGCTTCCAAAAGGCCTAGGCTCGCTGCTTGACGCAAGTGTTGGGAGAGGTAACTGGAATCTCCCGGCACACAAGACGAGTGCCTCCAAGCTCAATCAAGCGATTTCCTAGTAATTCCTGGGGTAGACTGGTGCTACCTACTAAGTTCCATACGTGAGTAGGTAGTTGAACGCCTTGTCCAAAAACATCTTACTTCTGAGAGTTGAGCTCACACTCAGTCCCTCACAGTTCCACACTGCCTGCAGAGTGAGTTTCGCACGTCTTCACCAGAGACGTTTGCCAGAGGCTTCTGAGACGCAGGTTAACAATGCAGACCTGGAGGGTATCTCCAGGTGCAGTAGAGTGGTAATCTGGGAACCTCCTGTCTCAGAATACTGCTACCTTCACCCTGCCATAAGAATGCAGCTAGTTGACAGCTGGCTTCAAGGCATGCTTCCCTGTGAGAGCTAAGGACAGGGCACAACCCTCCCGCATCCTGCTTGACTGTAGAAGGAGCTGCTAACGTCCTCATGTTAGTGGCAGGGAAAGGTTGTGCGAAAAGCATGTGGAATCGTTGTGCCTGAACCCACGTGTATCTGAGTTGAATACAGCGATTTCCAAAGTCCTTCTTCATCAGAGTGTAGCTAGGTTCCCACTCGCATGTCCGAGTGGGTAGCAGACATCTGCCTCCCATGCATACCCACTTCTGAGAGTTGAGCTTATGGCCTGTAACCCTACCTCCTGCCTGCAGCTACCTTTCGCTTCCAAAAGGCCTAGGCTCGCTGCTTCACCCAAGTGTTGGGAGAGGTAACTGGAATCTCCCGGCACACAAGACTAGTGCCTCCAAGCTCAATCCAGCGATTTCCCAGTAATTCCTGGGGTAGACTGGTGCTACATACTAAGTTCCATATGTGAGAAGGTAGCTGAACGCCTTGTCCAAAATCATCTTACTGCTGAGAGTTGAGCTCACCCTCAGTCCCTCACAGTTCCACACTGCCTGCAGAGTAGGTTTCCCACGTCTTCACCAGAGACTTTTGCCAGAGGCTTCTGAGACGCAAGTTAACAATGCAGACCTGGAGGGTATCTCCAGGTGCAGTAGAGTGGTAATCTGGGAACCTCCTTACTCAGAATACTGCTACCTTCACACTGTCATAAGAATGCAGCTAGTTGAGAGCTGGCTTCTAGGCATGCTTCCCTGTGAGAGCTGAGGACAGGGCAGAACCCTCCCGCACCCTGCCTGACTGTAGACGTACCTGCTAACCTCCTTATGTTAGTGGCTGGGATAGGTTGTGGGAAAAGCATGTGTAAGCATTGGGCATGAACTCCCGTGTATCTGAGTTGAATAGAGCGATTTCCAACATCCTTCTTCAATAGGAGTGTAGCTAGGTTCCAACTCCCATGTCCGAGTGGGTAGCAGACATCTGCCTCCCATGCATACACACTTCTGAGAGTTGACCTTATGGCCTGTAACCCTACATCCTGCCTGCCGCTACCTTTCGCTTCCAAAAGGCCTAGGCTCGCTGCTTGACGCAAGTGTTGGGAGAGGTAACTGGAATCTCCCGGCACACAAGACGAGTGCCTCCAAGCTCAATCAAGCGATTTCCTAGTAATTCCTGGGGTAGACTGGTGCTACGTACTAAGTTCCATACGTGAGTAGGTAGTTGAACGCCTTGTCCAAAAACATCTTACTTCTGAGAGTTGAGCTCACACTCAGTCCCTCACAGTTCCACACTGCCTGCAGAGTGAGTTTCGCACGTCTTCACCAGAGACGTTTGCCAGAGGCTTCTGAGACGCAGGTTAACAATGCAGACCTGGAGGGTATCTCCAGGTGCAGTAGAGTGGTAATCTGGGAACCTCCTGTCTCAGAATACTGCTACCTTCACCCTGCCATAAGAATGCAGCTAGTTGACAGCTGGCTTCAAGGCATGCTTCCCTGTGAGAGCTAAGGACAGGGCACAACCCTCCCGCATCCTGCTTGACTGTAGAAGGAGCTGCTAACGTCCTCATGTTAGTGGCAGGGAAAGGTTGTGCGAAAAGCATGTGGAATCGTTGTGCCTGAACCCACGTGTATCTGAGTTGAATACAGCGATTTCCAAAGTCCTTCTTCATCAGAGTGTAGCTAGGTTCCCACTCGCATGTCCGAGTGGGTAGCAGACATCTGCCTCCCATGCATACCCACTTCTGAGAGTTGAGCTTATGGCCTGTAACCCTACCTCCTGCCTGCAGCTACCTTTCGCTTCCAAAAGGCCTAGGCTCGCTGCTTCACCCAAGTGTTGGGAGAGGTAACTGGAATCTCCCGGCACACAAGACTAGTGCCTCCAAGCTCAATCCAGCGATTTCCCAGTAATTCCTGGGGTAGACTGGTGCTACATACTAAGTTCCATATGTGAGAAGGTAGCTGAACGCCTTGTCCAAAATCATCTTACTGCTGAGAGTTGAGCTCACCCTCAGTCCCTCACAGTTCCACACTGCCTGCAGAGTAGGTTTCCCACGTCTTCACCAGAGACTTTTGCCAGAGGCTTCTGAGACGCAAGTTAACAATGCAGACCTGGAGGGTATCTCCAGGTGCAGTAGAGTGGTAATCTGGGAACCTCCTTACTCAGAATACTGCTACCTTCACACTGTCATAAGAATGCAGCTAGTTGAGAGCTGGCTTCTAGGCATGCTTCCCTGTGAGAGCTGAGGACAGGGCAGAACCCTCCCGCACCCTGCCTGACTGTAGAAGTACCTGCTAACCTCCTTATGTTAGTGGCTGGGATAGGTTGTGGGAAAAGCATGTGTAAGCATTGGGCATGAACTCCCGTGTATCTGAGTTGAATACAGCGATTTCCAACATCCTTCTTCAATAGGAGTGTAGCTAGGTTCCAACTCCCATGTCCGAGTGGGTAGCAGACATCTGCCTCCCATGCATACACACTTCTGAGAGTTGACCTTATGGCCTGTAACCCTACATCCTGCCTGCCGCTACCTTTCGCTTCCAAAAGGCCTAGGCTCGCTGCTTGACGCAAGTGTTGGGAGAGGTAACTGGAATCTCCCGGCACACAAGACGAGTGCCTCCAAGCTCAATCAAGCGATTTCCTAGTAATTCCTGGGGTAGACTGGTGCTACGTACTAAGTTCCATACGTGAGTAGGTAGTTGAACGCCTTGTCCAAAAACATCTTACTTCTGAGAGTTGAGCTCACACTCAGTCCCTCACAGTTCCACACTGCCTGCAGAGTGAGTTTCGCACGTCTTCACCAGAGACGTTTGCCAGAGGCTTCTGAGACGCAAGTTAACAATGCAGACCTGGAGGGTATCTCCAGGTGCAGTAGAGTGGTAATCTGGGAACCTCCTGTCTCAGAATACTGCTACCTTCACCCTGCCATAAGAATGCAGCTAGTTGACAGCTGGCTTCAAGGCATGCTTCCCTGTGAGAGCTAAGGACAGGGCACAACCCTCCCGCATCCTGCTTGACTGTAGAAGGAGCTGCTAACGTCCTCATGTTAGTGGCAGGGAAAGGTTTTGCGAAAAGCATGTGGAATCGTTGTGCCTGAACCCACGTGTATCTGAGTTGAATACAGCGATTTCCAAAGTCCTTCTTCATCAGAGTGTAGCTATGTTCCCACTCGCATGTCCGAGTGGGTAGCAGACATCTGCCTCCCATGCATACCCACTTCTGAGAGTTGAGCTTATGGCCTGTAACCCTACCTCCTGCCTGCAGCTACCTTTCGCTTCCAAAAGGCCTAGGCTCGCTGCTTCACCCAAGTGTTGGGAGAGGTAACTGGAATCTCCCGGCACACAAGACTAGTGCCTCCAAGCTCAATCCAGCGATTTCCCAGTAATTCCTGGGGTAGACTGGTGCTACATACTAAGTTCCATATGTGAGAAGGTAGCTGAACGCCTTGTCCAAAATCATCTTACTGCTGAGAGTTGAGCTCACCCTCAGTCCCTCACAGTTCCACACTGCCTGCAGAGTAGGTTTCCCACGTCTTCACCAGAGACTTTTGCCAGAGGCTTCTGAGACGCAAGTTAACAATGCAGACCTGGAGGGTATCTCCAGGTGCAGTAGAGTGGTAATCTGGGAACCTCCTTACTCAGAATACTGCTACCTTCACACTGTCATAAGAATGCAGCTAGTTGAGAGCTGGCTTCTAGGCATGCTTCCCTGTGAGAGCTGAGGACAGGGCAGAACCCTCCCGCACCCTGCCTGACTGTAGAAGTACCTGCTAACCTCCTTATGTTAGTGGCTGGGATAGGTTGTGGGAAAAGCATGTGTAAGCATTGGGCATGAACTCCCGTGTATCTGAGTTGAATACAGCGATTTCCAACATCCTTCTTCAATAGGAGTGTAGCTAGGTTCCAACTCCCATGTCCGAGTGGGTAGCAGACATCTGCCTCCCATGCATACACACTTCTGAGAGTTGACCTTATGGCCTGTAACCCTACATCCTGCCTGCCGCTACCTTTCGCTTCCAAAAGGCCTAGGCTCGCTGCTTGACGCAAGTGTTGGGAGAGGTAACTGGAATCTCCCGGCACACAAGACGAGTGCCTCCAAGCTCAATCAAGCGATTTCCTAGTAATTCCTGGGGTAGACTGGTGCTACGTACTAAGTTCCATACGTGAGTAGGTAGTTGAACGCCTTGTCCAAAAACATCTTACTTCTGAGAGTTGAGCTCACACTCAGTCCCTCACAGTTCCACACTGCCTGCAGAGTGAGTTTCGCACGTCTTCACCAGAGACGTTTGCCAGAGGCTTCTGAGACGCAAGTTAACAATGCAGACCTGGAGGGTATCTCCAGGTGCAGTAGAGTGGTAATCTGGGAACCTCCTGTCTCAGAATACTGCTACCTTCACCCTGCCATAAGAATGCAGCTAGTTGACAGCTGGCTTCAAGGCATGCTTCCCTGTGAGAGCTAAGGACAGGGCACAACCCTCCCGCATCCTGCTTGACTGTAGAAGGAGCTGCTAACGTCCTCATGTTAGTGGCAGGGAAAGGTTTTGCGAAAAGCATGTGGAATCGTTGTGCCTGAACCCACGTGTATCTGAGTTGAATACAGCGATTTCCAAAGTCCTTCTTCATCAGAGTGTAGCTATGTTCCCACTCGCATGTCCGAGTGGGTAGCAGACATCTGCCTCCCATGCATACCCACTTCTGAGAGTTGAGCTTATGGCCTGTAACCCTACCTCCTGCCTGCAGCTACCTTTCGCTTCCAAAAGGCCTAGGCTCGCTGCTTCACCCAAGTGTTGGGAGAGGTAACTGGAATCTCCCGGCACACAAGACTAGTGCCTCCAAGCTCAATCCAGCGATTTCCCAGTAATTCCTGGGGTAGACTGGTGCTACATACTAAGTTCCATATGTGAGAAGGTAGCTGAACGCCTTGTCCAAAATCATCTTACTGCTGAGAGTTGAGCTCACCCTCAGTCCCTCACAGTTCCACACTGCCTGCAGAGTAGGTTTCCCACGTCTTCACCAGAGACTTTTGCCAGAGGCTTCTGAGACGCAAGTTAACAATGCAGACCTGGAGGGTATCTCCAGGTGCAGTAGAGTGGTAATCTGGGAACCTCCTTACTCAGAATACTGCTACCTTCACACTGTCATAAGAATGCAGCTAGTTGAGAGCTGGCTTCTAGGCATGCTTCCCTGTGAGAGCTGAGGACAGGGCAGAACCCTCCCGCACCCTGCCTGACTGTAGACGTACCTGCTAACCTCCTTATGTTAGTGGCTGGGATAGGTTGTGGGAAAAGCATGTGTAAGCATTGGGCATGAACTCCCGTGTATCTGAGTTGAATACAGCGATTTCCAACATCCTTCTTCAATAGGAGTGTAGCTAGGTTCCAACTCCCATGTCCGAGTGGGTAGCAGACATCTGCCTCCCATGCATACACACTTCTGAGAGTTGACCTTATGGCCTGTAACCCTACCTCCTGCCTGCCGCTACCTTTCGCTTCCAAAAGGCCTAGGCTCGCTGCTTGACGCAAGTGTTGGGAGAGGTAACTGGAATCTCCCGGCACACAAGACGAGTGCCTCCAAGCTCAATCAAGCGATTTCCTAGTAATTCCTGGGGTAGACTGGTGCTACGTACTAAGTTCCATACGTGAGTAGGTAGTTGAACGCCTTGTCCAAAAACATCTTACTTCTGAGAGTTGAGCTCACACTCAGTCCCTCACAGTTCCACACTGCCTGCAGAGTGAGTTTCGCACGTCTTCACCAGAGACGTTTGCCAGAGGCTTCTGAGACGCAGGTTAACAATGCAGACCTGGAGGGTATCTCCAGGTGCAGTAGAGTGGTAATCTGGGAACCTCCTGTCTCAGAATACTGCTACCTTCACCCTGCCATAAGAATGCAGCTAATTGACAGCTGGCTTCAAGGCATGCTTCCTTGTGAGAGCTAAGGACAGGGCACAACCCTCCCGCATCCTGCTTGACTGTAGAAGGAGCTGCTAACGTCCTCATGTTAGTGGCAGGGAAAGGTTGTGCGAAAAGCATGTGGAATCGTTGTGCCTGAACCCACGTGTATCTGAGTTGAATACAGCGATTTCCAAAGTCCTTCTTCATCAGAGTGTAGCTAGGTTCCCACTCGCATGTCCGAGTGGGTAGCAGACATCTGCCTCCCATGCATACCCACTTCTGAGAGTTGAGCTTATGGCCTGTAACCCTACCTCCTGCCTGCAGCTACCTTTCGCTTCCAAAAGGCCTAGGCTCGCTGCTTCACCCAAGTGTTGGGAGAGGTAACTGGAATCTCCCGGCACACAAGACTAGTGCCTCCAAGCTCAATCCAGCGATTTCCCAGTAATTCCTGGGGTAGACTGGTGCTACATACTAAGTTCCATATGTGAGAAGGTAGCTGAACGCCTTGTCCAAAATCATCTTACTGCTGAGAGTTGAGCTCACCCTCAGTCCCTCACAGTTCCACACTGCCTGCAGAGTAGGTTTCCCACGTCTTCACCAGAGACTTTTGCCAGAGGCTTCTGAGACGCAAGTTAACAATGCAGACCTGGAGGGTATCTCCAGGTGCAGTAGAGTGGTAATCTGGGAACCTCCTTACTCAGAATACTGCTACCTTCACACTGTCATAAGAATGCAGCTAGTTGAGAGCTGGCTTCTAGGCATGCTTCCCTGTGAGAGCTGAGGACAGGGCAGAACCCTCCCGCACCCTGCCTGACTGTAGACGTACCTGCTAACCTCCTTATGTTAGTGGCTGGGATAGGTTGTGGGAAAAGCATGTGTAAGCATTGGGCATGAACTCCCGTGTATCTGAGTTGAATACAGCGATTTCCAACATCCTTCTTCAATAGGAGTGTAGCTAGGTTCCAACTCCCATGTCCGAGTGGGTAGCAGACATCTGCCTCCCATGCATACACACTTCTGAGAGTTGACCTTATGGCCTGTAACCCTACATCCTGCCTGCCGCTACCTTTCGCTTCCAAAAGGCCTAGGCTCGCTGCTTGACGCAAGTGTTGGGAGAGGTAACTGGAATCTCCCGGCACACAAGACGAGTGCCTCCAAGCTCAATCAAGCGATTTCCTAGTAATTCCTGGGGTAGACTGGTGCTACGTACTAAGTTCCATACGTGAGTAGGTAGTTGAACGCCTTGTCCAAAAACATCTTACTTCTGAGAGTTGAGCTCACACTCAGTCCCTCACAGTTCCACACTGCCTGCAGAGTGAGTTTCGCACGTCTTCACCAGAGACGTTTGCCAGAGGCTTCTGAGACGCAGGTTAACAATGCAGACCTGGAGGGTATCTCCAGGTGCAGTAGAGTGGTAATCTGGGAACCTCCTGTCTCAGAATACTGCTACCTTCACCCTGCCATAAGAATGCAGCTAGTTGACAGCTGGCTTCAAGGCATGCTTCCCTGTGAGAGCTAAGGACAGGGCACAACCCTCCCGCATCCTGCTTGACTGTAGAAGGAGCTGCTAACGTCCTCATGTTAGTGGCAGGGAAAGGTTGTGCGAAAAGCATGTGGAATCGTGCCTGAACCCACGTGTATCTGAGTTGAATACAGCGATTTCCAAAGTCCTTCTTCATCAGAGTGTAGCTAGGTTCCCACTCGCATGTCCGAGTGGGTAGCAGACATCTGCCTCCCATGCATACCCACTTCTGAGAGTTGAGCTTATGGCCTGTAACCCTACCTCCTGCCTGCAGCTACCTTTCGCTTCCAAAAGGCCTAGGCTCGCTGCTTCACCCAAGTGTTGGGAGAGGTAACTGGAATCTCCTGGCACACAAGACTAGTGCCTCCAAGCTCAATCCAGCGATTTCCCAGTAATTCCTGGGGTAGACTGGTGCTACATACTAAGTTCCATATGTGAGAAGGTAGCTGAACGCCTTGTCCAAAATCATCTTACTGCTGAGAGTTGAGCTCACCCTCAGTCCCTCACAGTTCCACACTGCCTGCAGAGTAGGTTTCCCACGTCTTCACCAGAGACTTTTGCCAGAGGCTTCTGAGACGCAAGTTAACAATGCAGACCTGGAGGGTATCTCCAGGTGCAGTAGAGTGGTAATCTGGGAACCTCCTTACTCAGAATACTGCTACCTTCACACTGTCATAAGAATGCAGCTAGTTGAGAGCTGGCTTCTAGGCATGCTTCCCTGTGAGAGCTGAGGACAGGGCAGAACCCTCCCGCACCCTGCCTGACTGTAGAAGTACCTGCTAACCTCCTTATGTTAGTGGCTGGGATAGGTTGTGGGAAAAGCATGTGTAAGCATTGGGCATGAACTCCCGTGTATCTGAGTTGAATAGAGCGATTTCCAACATCCTTCTTCCATAGGAGTGTAGCTAGGTTCCAACTCCCATGTCCGAGTGGGTAGCAGACATCTGCCTCCCATGCATACACACTTCTGAGAGTTGACCTTATGGCCTGTAACCCTACATCCTGCCTGCCGCTACCTTTCGCTTCCAAAAGGCCTAGGCTCGCTGCTTGACGCAAGTGTTGGGAGAGGTAACTGGAATCTCCCGGCACACAAGACGAGTGCCTCCAAGCTCAATCAAGCGATTTCCTAGTAATTCCTGGGGTAGACTGGTGCTACGTACTAAGTTCCATACGTGAGTAGGTAGTTGAACGCCTTGTCCAAAAACATCTTACTTCTGAGAGTTGAGCTCACACTCAGTCCCTCACAGTTCCACACTGCCTGCAGAGTGAGTTTCGCACGTCTTCACCAGAGACGTTTGCCAGAGGCTTCTGAGACGCAAGTTAACAATGCAGACCTGGAGGGTATCTCCAGGTGCAGTAGAGTGGTAATCTGGGAACCTCCTGTCTCAGAATACTGCTACCTTCACCCTGCCATAAGAATGCAGCTAGTTGACAGCTGGCTTCAAGGCATGCTTCCCTGTGAGAGCTAAGGACAGGGCACAACCCTCCCGCATCCTGCTTGACTGTAGAAGGAGCTGCTAACGTCCTCATGTTAGTGGCAGGGAAAGGTTGTGCGAAAAGCATGTGGAATCGTTGTGCCTGAACCCACGTGTATCTGAGATGAATACAGCGATTTCCAAAGTCCTTCTTCATCAGAGTGTAGCTAGGTTCCCACTCGCATGTCCGAGTGGGTAGCAGACATCTGCCTCCCATGCATACCCACTTCTGAGAGTTGACCTTATGACCTGTAACCCTACCTCCTGCCTGCAGCTACCTTTCGCTTCCAAAAGGCCTAGGCTCGCTGCTTCACCCAAGTGTTGGGAGAGGTAACTGGAATCTCCTGGCACACAAGACTAGTGCCTCCAAGCTCAATCCAGCGATTTCCCAGTAATTCCTGGGGTAGACTGGTGCTACATACTAAGTTCCATATGTGAGAAGGTAGCTGAACGCCTTGTCCAAAATCATCTTACTGCTGAGAGTTGAGCTCACCCTCAGTCCCTCACAGTTCCACACTGCCTGCAGAGTAGGTTTCCCACGTCTTCACCAGAGACTTTTGCCAGAGGCTTCTGAGACGCAAGTTAACAATGCAGACCTGGAGGGTATCTCCAGGTGCAGTAGAGTGGTAATCTGGGACCCTCCTTACTCAGAATACTGCTACCTTCACACTGTCATAAGAATGCAGCTAGTTGAGAGCTGGCTTCTAGGCATGCTTCCCTGTGAGAGCTGAGGACAGGGCAGAACCCTCCCGCACCCTGCCTGACTGTAGACGTACCTGCTAACCTCCTTATGTTAGTGGCTGGGATAGGTTGTGGGAAAAGCATGTGTAAGCATTGGGCATGAACTCCCGTGTATCTGAGTTGAATACAGCGATTTCCAACATCCTTCTTCAATAGGAGTGTAGCTAGGTTCCAACTCCCATGTCCGAGTGGGTAGCAGACATCTGCCTCCCATGCATACACACTTCTGAGAGTTGACCTTATGGCCTGTAACCCTACCTCCTGCCTGCCGCTACCTTTCGCTTCCAAAAGGCCTAGGCTCGCTGCTTGACGCAAGTGTTGGGAGAGGTAACTGGAATCTCCCGGCACACAAGAAGAGTGCCTCCAAGCTCAATCAAGCGATTTCCTAGTAATTCCTGGGGTAGACTGGTGCTACGTACTAAGTTCCATACGTGAGTAGGTAGTTGAACGCCTTGTCCAAAAACATCTTACTTCTGAGAGTTGAGCTCACACTCAGTCCCTCACAGTTCCACACTGCCTGCAGAGTGAGTTTCGCACGTCTTCACCAGAGACGTTTGCCAGAGGCTTCTGAGACGCAAGTTAACAATGCAGACCTGGAGGGTATCTCCAGGTGCAGTAGAGTGGTAATCTGGGAACCTCCTGTCTCAGAATACTGCTACCTTCACCCTGCCATAAGAATGCAGCTAGTTGACAGCTGGCTTCAAGGCATGCTTCCCTGTGAGAGCTAAGGACAGGGCACAACCCTCCCGCATCCTGCTTGACTGTAGAAGGAGCTGCTAACGTCCTCATGTTAGTGGCAGGGAAAGGTTGTGCGAAAAGCATGTGGAATCGTTGTGCCTGAACCCACGTGTGTCTGAGTTGAATACAGCGATTTCCAAAGTCCTTCTTCATCAGAGTGTAGCTAGGTTCCCACTCGCATGTCCGAGTGGGTAGCAGACATCTGCCTCCCATGCATACCCACTTCTGAGAGTTGAGCTTATGGCCTGTAACCCTACCTCCTGCCTGCAGCTACCTTTCGCTTCCAAAAGGCCTAGGCTCGCTGCTTCACCGAAGTGTTGGGAGAGGTAACTGGAATCTCCCGGCACACAAGGCTAGTGCCTCCAAGCTCAATCCAGCGATTTCCCAGTAATTCCTGGGGTAGACTGGTGCTACATACTAAGTTCCATAGGTGAGAAGGTAGCTGAACGCCTTGTCCAAAATCATCTTACTGCTGAGAGTTGAGCTCACCCTCAGTCCCTCACAGTTCCACACTGCCTGCAGAGTAGGTTTCCCACGTCTTCACCAGAGACTTTTGCCAGAGGCCTCTGAGACGCAAGTTAACAATGCAGACCTGGAGGGTATCTCCAGGTGCAGTAGAGTGGTAATCTGGGAACCTCCTTACTCACAATACTGCTACCTTCACACTGTCATAAGAATGCAGCTAGTTGAGAGCTGGCTTCTAGGCATGCTTCCCTGTGAGAGCTGAGGACAGGGCAGAACCCTCCCGCACCCTGCCTGACTGTAGACGTACCTGCTAACCTCCTTATGTTAGTGGCTGGGATAGGTTGTGGGAAAAGCATGTGTAAGCATTGGGCCTGAACTCCCGTGTATCTGAGTTGAATACAGCGATTTCCAACATCCTTCTTCAATAGGAGTGTAGCTAGGTTCCAACTCCCATGTCCGAGTGGGTAGCAGATATCTGCCTCCCATGCATACACACTTCTGAGAGTTGAGCTTATGGCCTGTAACCCTACATCCTGCCTGCCGCTACCTTTCGCTTCCAAAAGGCCTAGGCTCGCTGCTTGACGCAAGTGTTGGGAGAGGTAACTGGAATCTCCCGGCACACAAGACGAGTGCCTCCAATCTCAATCAAGCGATTTCCTAGTAATTCCTGGGGTAGACTGGTGCTACGTACTAAGTTCCATACGTGAGTAGGTAGTTGAACGCCTTGTCCAAAAACATCTTACTTCTGAGAGTTGAGCTCACCCTCAGTCCCTCACAGTTCCACACTGCCTGCAGAGTGAGTTTCGCACGTCTTCACCAGAGACGTTTGCCAGAGGCTTCTGAGACGCAAGTTAACAATGCAGACCTGGAGGGTATCTCCAGGTGCAGTAGAGTGGTAATCTGGGAACCTCCTGTCTCAGAATACTGCTACCTTCACCCTGCCATAAGAATGCAGCTAGTTGACAGCTGGCTTCAAGGCATGCTTCCCTGTGAGAGCTAAGGACAGGGCACAACCCTCCCGCATCCTGCTTGACTGTAGAAGGAGCTGCTAACGTCCTCATGTTAGTGGCAGGGAAAGGTTGTGCGAAAAGCATGTGGAATCGTTGTGCCTGAACCCACGTGTGTCTGAGTTGAATACAGCGATTTCCAAAGTCCTTCTTCATCAGAGTGTAGCTAGGTTCCCACTCGCATGTACGAGAGGGTAGCAGACATCTGCCTCCCATGCATACCCACTTCTGAGAGTTGAGCTTATGGCCTGTAACCCTACCTACTGCCTGCAGCTACCTTTCGCTTCCAAAAGGCCTAGGCTCGCTGCTTCACCGAAGTGTTGGGAGAGGTAACTGGAATCTCCCGGGACACAAGGCTAGTGCCTCCAAGCTCAATCCAGCGATTTCCCAGTAATTCCTGGGGTAGACTGGTGCTACATACTAAGTTCCATATGTGAGAAGGTAGCTGAACGCCTTGTCCAAAATCATCTTACTGCTGAGAGTTGAGCTCACCCTCAGTCCCTCACAGTTCCACACTGCCTGCAGAGTAGGTTTCCCACGTCTTCACCAGAGACTTTTGCCAGAGGCTTCTGAGACGCAAGTTAACAATGCAGACCTGGAGGGTATCTCCAGGTGCAGTACAGTGGTAATCTGGGAACCTCCTTACTCAGAATACTGCTACCTTCACACTGTCATAAGAATGCAGCTAGTTGAGAGCTGGCTTCTAGGCATGCTTCCCTGTGAGAGCTGAGGACAGGGCAGAACCCTCCCGCACCCTGCCTGACTGTAGACGTACCTGCTAACCTCCTTATGTTAGTGGCTGGGATAGGTTGTGGGAAAAGCATGTGTAAGCATTGGGCCTGAACTCCCGTGTATCTGAGTTGAATACAGCGATTTCCAACATCCTTCTTCAATAGGAGTGTAGCTAGGTTCCAACTCCCATGTCCGAGTTGGTAGCAGATATCTGCCTCCCATGCATACACACTTCTGAGAGTTGAGCTTATGGCCTGTAACCCTACATCCTGCCTGCCGCTACCTTTCGCTTCCAAAAGGCCTAGGCTCGCTGCTTGACGCAAGTGTTGGGAGAGGTAACTGGAATCTCCCGGCACACAAGACGAGTGCCTCCAATCTCAATCAAGCGATTTCCTAGTAATTCCTGGGGTAGACTGGTGCTACGTACTAAGTTCCATACGTGAGTAGGTAGTTGAACGCCTTGTCCAAAAACATCTTACTTCTGAGAGTTGAGCTCACCCTCAGTCCCTCACAGTTCCACACTGCCTGCAGAGTGAGTTTCGCACGTCTTCACCAGAGACGTTTGCCAGAGGCTTCTGAGACGCAAGTTAACAATGCAGACCTGGAGGGTATCTCCAGGTGCAGTAGAGTGGTAATCTGGGAACCTCCTGTCTCAGAATACTGCTACCTTCACCCTGCCATAAGAATGCAGCTAGTTGACAGCTGGCTTCAAGGCATGCTTCCCTGTGAGAGCTAAGGACAGGGCACAACCCTCCCGCATCCTGCTTGACTGTAGAAGGAGCTGCTAACGTCCTCATGTTAGTGGCAGGGAAAGGTTGTGCGAAAAGCATGTGGAAACGTTGTGCCTGAACCCACGTGTGTCTGAGTTGAATACAGCGATTTCCAAAGTCCTTCTTCATCAGAGTGTAGCTAGGTTCCCACTCGCATGTCCGAGTGGGTAGCAGACATCTGCCTCCCATGCATACCCACTTCCGAGAGTTGAGCTTATGACCTGTACCCCTACCTCCTGCCTGCAGCTACCTTTCGCTTCCAAAAGGCCTAGGCTCGCTGCTTCACCGAAGTGTTGGGAGAGGTAACTGGAATCTCCCGGCACACAAGACTAGTGCCTCCAAGCTCAATCCAGCGATTTCCCAGTAATTCCTGGGGTAGACTGGTGCTACATACTAAGTTCCATAGGTGAGAAGGTAGCTGAACGCCTTGTCCAAAATCATCTTACTGCTGAGAGTTGAGCTCACCCTCAGTCCCTCACAGTTCCACACTGCCTGCAGAGTAGTTTTCCCACGTCTTCACCAGAGACTTTTGCCAGAGGCCTCTGAGACGCAAGTTAACAATGCAGACCTGGAGGGTATCTCCAGGTGCAGTAGAGTGGTAATCTGGGAACCTCCTTACTCAGAATACTGCTACCTTCACACTGTCATAAGAATGCAGCTAGTTGAGAGCTGGCTTCTAGGCATGCTTCCCTGTGAGAGCTGAGGACAGGGCAGAACCCTCCCGCACCCTGCCTGACTGTAGACGTACCTGCTAACCTCCTTATGTTAGTGGCTGGGATAGGTTGTGGGAAAAGCATGTGTAAGCATTGGGCCTGAACTCCCGTGTATCTGAGTTGAATACAGCGATTTCCAACATCCTTCTTCAATAGGAGTGTAGCTAGGTTCCAACTCCCATGTCCGAGTGGGTAGCAGATATCTGCCTCCCATGCATACACACTTCTGAGAGTTGAGCTTATGGCCTGTAACCCTACATCCTGCCTGCCGCTACCTTTCGCTTCCAAAAGGCCTAGGCTCGCTGCTTGACGCAAGTGTTGGGAGAGGTAACTGGAATCTCCCGGCACACAAGACGAGTGCCTCCAAGCTCAATCAAGCGATTTCCTAGTAATTCCTGGGGTAGACTGGTGCTACGTACTAAGTTCCATACGTGAGTAGGTAGTTGAACGCCTTGTCCAAAATCATCTTACTGCTGAGAGTTGAGCTCACCCTCAGTCCCTCACAGTTCCACACTGCCTGCAGAGTAGGTTTCCAACGTCTTCACCAGAGACTTTTGCCAGAGGCTTCTGAGACGCAAGTTAACAATGCAGACCTGGAGGGTATCTCCAGGTGCAGTACAGTGGTAATCTGGGAACCTCCTTACTCAGAATACTGCTACCTTCACACTGTCATAAGAATGCAGCTAGTTGAGAGCTGGCTTCTAGGCATGCTTCCCTGTGAGAGCTGAGGACAGGGCAGAACCCTCCCGCACCCTGCCTGACTGTAGATGTACCTGCTAACCTCCTTATGTTAGTGGCTGGGATAGGTTGTGGGAAAAGCATGTGTAAGCATTGGGCCTGAACTCCCGTGTATCTGAGTTGAATACAGCGATTTCCAACATCCTTCTTCAATAGGAGTGTAGCTAGGTTCCAACTCCCATGTCCGAGTGGGTAGCAGATATCTGCCTCCCATGCATACACACTTCTGAGAGTTGAGCTTATGGCCTGTAACCCTACATCCTGCCTGCCGCTACCTTTCGCTTCCAAAAGGCCTAGGCTCGCTGCTTGACGCAAGTGTTGGGAGAGGTAACTGGAATCTCCCGGCACACAAGACGAGTGCCTCCAAGCTCAATCAAGCGATTTCCTAGTAATTCCTGGGGTAGACTGGTGCTACGTACTAAGTTCCATACGTGAGTAGGTAGTTGAACGCCTTGTCCAAAAACATCTTACTTCTGAGAGTTGAGCTCACCCTCAGTCCCTCACAGTTCCACACTGCCTGCAGAGTGAGTTTCGCACGTCTTCACCAGAGACGTTTGCCAGAGGCTTCTGAGACGCAAGTTAACAATGCAGACCTGGAGGGTATCTCCAGGTGCAGTAGAGTGGTAATCTGGGAACCTCCTGTCTCAGAATACTGCTACCTTCACCCTGCCATAAGAATGCAGCTAGTTGACAGCTGGCTTCAAGGCATGCTTCCCTGTGAGAGCTCAGGACAGGGCACAACCCTCCCGCATCCTGCTTGACTGTAGAAGGAGCTGCTAACGTCCTCCTGTTAGTGGCAGGGAAAGGTTGTGCGAAAAGCATGTGGAAACGTTGTGCCTGAACCCACGTGTGTCTGAGTTGAATACAGCGATTTCCAAAGTCCTTCTTCATCAGAGTGTAGCTAGGTTCCCACTCGCATGTCCGAGTGGGTAGCAGACATCTGCCTCCCATGCATACCCACTTCTGAGAGTTGAGCTTATGGCCTGTAACCCTACTTCCTGCCTGCAGCTACCTTTCGCTTCCAAAAGGCCTAGGCTCGCTGCTTCACCGAAGTGTTGGGAGAGGTAACTGGAATCTCCCGGCACACAAGACTAGTGCCTCCAAGCTCAATCCAGCGATTTCCCAGTAATTCCTGGGGTAGACTGGTGCTACATACTAAGTTCCATAGGTGAGAAGGTAGCTGAACGCCTTGTCCAAAATCATCTTACTGCTGAGAGTTGAGCTCACCCTCAGTCCCTCACAGTTCCACACTGCCTGCAGAGTAGGTTTCCCACGTCTTCACCAGAGACTTTTGCCAGAGGCTTCTGAGACGCAAGTTAACAATGCAGACCTGGAGGGTATCTCCAGGTGCAGTACAGTGGTAATCTGGGAACCTCCTTTCTCAGAATACTGCTACCTTCACACTGTCATAAGAATGCAGCTAGTTGAGAGCTGGCTTCTAGGCATGCTTCCCTGTGAGAGCTGAGGACAGGGCAGAACCCTCCCGCACCCTGCCTGACTGTAGACGTACCTGCTAACCTCCTTATGTTAGTGGCTGGGATAGGTTGTGGGAAAAGCATGTGTAAGCATTGGGCCTGAACTCCCGTGTATCTGAGTGAATACAGGGATTTCCAACATCCTTCTTCAATAGGAGTGTAGCTAGGTTCCAACTCCCATGTCCGAGTGGGTAGCAGATATCTGCCTCCCATGCATACACACTTCTGAGAGTTGAGCTTATGGCCTGTAACCCTACATCCTGCCTGCCGCTACCTTTCGCTTCCAAAAGGCCTAGGCTCGCTGCTTGACGCAAGTGTTGGGAGAGGTAACTGGAATCTCCCGGCACACAAGACGAGTGCCTCCAATCTCAATCAAGCGATTTCCTAGTAATTCCTGGGGTAGACTGGTGCTACGTACTAAGTTCCATACGTGAGTAGGTAGTTGAACGCCTTGTCCAAAAACATCTTACTTCTGAGAGTTGAGCTCACCCTCAGTCCCTCACAGTTCCACACTGCCTGCAGAGTGAGTTTCGCACGTCTTCACGAGAGACGTTTGCCAGAGGCTTCTGAGACGCAAGGTAACAATGCAGACCTGGAGGGTATCTCCTGGTGCAGTAGAGTGGTAATCTGGGAACCTCCTGTCTCAGAATACTGCTACCTTCACCCTGCCATAAGAATGCAGCTAGTTGACAGCTGGCTTCAAGGCATGCTTCCCTGTGAGAGCTAAGGACAGGGCACAACCCTCCCGCATCCTGCTTGACTGTAGAAGGAGCTGCTAACGTCCTCATGTTAGTGACAGGGAAAGGTTGTGCGAAAAGCATGTGGAATCGTTGTGCCTGAACCCACGTGTGTCTGAGTTGAATACAGCGATTTCCAAAGTCCTTCTTCATCAGAGTGTAGCTAGGTTCCCACTCGCATGTACGAGTGGGTAGCAGACATCTGCCTCCCATGCATACCCACTTCTGAGAGTTGAGCTTATGGCCTGTAACCCTACCTCCTGCCTGCAGCTACCTTTCGCTTCCAAAAGGCCTAGGCTCGCTGCTTCACCGAAGTGTTGGGAGAGGTAACTGGAATCTCCCGGCACACAAGGCTAGTGCCTCCAAGCTCAATCCAGCGATTTCCCAGTAATTCCTGGGGTAGACTGGTGCTACATACTAAGTTCCATAGGTGAGAAGGTAGCTGAACGCCTTGTCCAAAATCATCTTACTGCTGAGAGTTGAGCTCACCCTCAGTCCCTCACAGTTCCACACTGCCTGCAGAGTAGGTTTCCCACTTCTTCACCAGAGACTTTTGCCAGAGGCTTCTGAGATGCAAGTTAACAATGCAGACCTGGAGGGTATCTCCAGGTGCAGTAGAGTGGTAATCTGGGAACCTCCTTACTCAGAATACTGCTACCTTCACACTGTCATAAGAATGCAGCTAGTTGAGAGCTGGCTTCAAGGCATGCTTCCCTGTGAGAGCTCAGGACAGGGCACCACCCTCCCGCATCCTGCTTGACTGTAGAAGGAGCTGCTAACGTCCTCCTGTTAGTGGCAGGGAAAGGTTGTGCGAAAAGCATGTGGAATCGTTGTGCCTGAACCCACGTGTGTCTGAGTTGAATACAGCGATTTCCAAAGTCCTTCTTCATCAGAGTGTAGCTAGGTTCCCACTCGCATGTCCGAGTGGGTAGCAGACATCTGCCTCCCATGCATACCCACTTCTGAGAGTTGAGCTTATGGCCTGTAACCCTACCTCCTGCCTGCAGCTACCTTTCGCTTCCAAAAGGCCTAGGCTCGCTGCTTCACCGAAGTGTTGGGAGAGGTAACTGGAATCTCCCGGCACACAAGACTAGTGCCTCCAAGCTCAATCCAGCGATTTCCCAGTAATTCCTGGGGTAGACTGGTGCTACATACTAAGTTCCATAGGTGAGAAGGTAGTTGAACGCCTTGTCCAAAATCATCTTACTGCTGAGAGTTGAGCTCACCCTCAGTCCCTCACAGTTCCACACTGCCAGCAGAGTAGGTTTCCCACGTCTTCACCAGAGACTTTTGCCAGAGGCTTCTGAGACGCAAGTTAACAATGCAGACCTGGAGGGTATCTCCAGGTGCAGTAGAGTGGTAATCTGGGAACCTCCTTACTCAGAATACTGCTACCTTCACACTGTCATAAGAATGCAGCTAGTTGAGAGCTGGCTTCTAGGCATGCTTCCCTGTGAGAGCTGAGGACAGGGCAGAACCCTCCCGCACCCTGCCTGACTGTAGACGTACCTGCTAACCTCCTTATGTTAGTGGCTGGGATAGGTTGTGGGAAAAGCATGTGTAAGCATTGGGCCTGAACTCCCGTGTATCTGAGTTGAATACAGCGATTTCCAACATCCTTCTTCAATAGGAGTGTAGCTAGGTTCCAACTCCCATGTCCGAGTGGGTAGCAGATATCTGCCTCCCATGCATACACACTTCTGAGAGTTGAGCTTATGGCCTGTAACCCTACATCCTGCCTGCCGCTACCTTTCGCTTCCAAAAGGCCTAGGCTCGCTGCTTGACGCAAGTGTTGGGAGAGGTAACTGGAATCTCCCGGCACACAAGACTAGTGCCTCCAAGCTCAATCAAGCGATTTCCTAGTAATTCCTGGGGTAGACTGGTGCTACGTACTAAGTTCCATACGTGAGTAGGTAGTTGAACGCCTTGTCCAAAAACATCTTACTTCTGAGAGTTGAGCTCACCTTCAGTCCCTCACAGTTCCACACTGCCTGCAGAGTGAGTTTCGCACGTCTTCACCAGAGACGTTTGCCAGAGGCTTCTGAGACGCAAGTTAACAATGCAGACCTGGAGGGTATCTCCAGGTGCAGTAGAGTGGTAATCTGGGAACCTCCTGTCTCAGAATACTGCTACCTTCACCCTGCCATAAGAATGCAGCTAGTTGACAGCTGGCTTCAAGGCATGCTTCCCTGTGAGAGCTCAGGACAGGGCACAACCCTCCCGCATCCTGCTTGACTGTAGAAGGAGCTGCTAACGTCCTCCTGTTAGTGGCAGGGAAAGGTTGTGCGAAAAGCATGTGGAATCGTTGTGCCTGAACCCACGTGTGTCTGAGTTGAATACAGCGATTTCCAAAGTCCTTCTTCATCAGAGTGTAGCTAGGTTCCCACTCGCATGTACGAGTGGGTAGCAGACATCTGCCTCCCATGCATACCCACTTCTGAGAGTTGAGCTTATGGCCTGTAACCCTACCTCCTGTCTGCAGCTACCTTTCGCTTCCAAAAGGCCTAGGCTCGCTGCTTCACCGAAGTGTTGGGAGAGGTAACTGGAATCTCCCGGCACACAAGACTAGTGCCTCCAAGCTCAATCCAGCGATTTCCCAGTAATTCCTGGGGTAGACTGGTGCTACATACTAAGTTCCATAGGTGAGAAGGTAGTTGAACGCCTTGTCCAAAATCATCTTACTGCTGAGAGTTGAGCTCACCCTCAGTCCCTCACAGTTCCACACTGCCAGCAGAGTAGGTTTCCCACGTCTTCACCAGAGACTTTTGCCAGAGGCTTCTGAGACGCAAGTTAACAATGCAGACCTGGAGGGTATCTCCAGGTGCAGTAGAGTGGTAATCTGGGAACCTCCTTACTCAGAATACTGCTACCTTCACACTGTCATAAGAATGCAGCTAGTTGAGAGCTGGCTTCTAGGCATGCTTCCCTGTGAGAGCTGAGGACAGGGCAGAACCCTCCGCACCCTGCCTGACTGTAGACGTACCTGCTAACCTCCTTATGTTAGTGGCTGGGATAGGTTGTGGGAAAAGCATGTGTAAGCATTGGGCCTGAACTCCCGTGTATCTGAGTTGAATACAGCGATTTCCAACATCCTTCTTCAATAGGAGTGTAGCTAGGTTCCCACTCGCATGTACGAGTGGGTAGCAGACATCTGCCTCCCATGCATACCCACTTCTGAGAGTTGAGCTTATGGCCTGTAACCCTACCTCCTGCCTGCCGCTACCTTTCGCTTCCAAAAGGCCTAGGCTCGCTGCTTGACGCAAGTGTTGGGAGAGGTAACTGGAATCTCCCGGCACACAAGACGAGTGCCTCCAAGCTCAATCAAGCGATTTCCTAGTAATTCCTGGGGTAGACTGGTGCTACGTACTAAGTTCTATACGTGAGTAGGTAGTTGAACGCCTTGTCCAAAAACATCTTACTTCTGAGAGTTGAGCTCACCCTCAGTCCCTCACAGTTCCACACTGCCTGCAGAGTGAGTTTCGCACGTCTTCACCAGAGACGTTTGCCAGAGGCTTCTGAGACGCAAGTTAACAATGCAGACCTGGAGGGTATCTCCAGGTGCAGTAGAGTGGTAATCTGGGAACCTCCTGTCTCAGAATACTGCTACCTTCACCCTGCCATAAGAATGCAGCTAGTTGACAGCTGGCTTCAAGGCATGCTTCCCTGTGAGAGCTAAGGACAGGGCACAACCCTCCCGCATCCTGCTTGACTGTAGAAGGAGCTGCTAACGTCCTCATGTTAGTGGCAGGGAAAGGTTGTGCGAAAAGCATGTGGAATCGTTGTGCCTGAACCCACGTGTGTCTGAGTTGAATACAGCGATTTCCAAAGTCCTTCTTCATCAGAGTGTAGCTAGGTTCCCACTCGCATGTCCGAGTGGGTAGCAGACATCTGCCTCCCATGCATACCCACTTCTGAGAGTTGAGCTTATGGCCTGTAACCCTACCTCCTGCCTGCAGCTACCTTTCGCTTCCAAAAGGCCTAGGCTCGCTGCTTCACCGAAGTGTTGGGAGAGGTAACTGGAATCTCCCGGCACACAAGGCTAGTGCCTCCAAGCTCAATCCAGCGATTTCCCAGTAATTCCTGGGGTAGACTGGTGCTACATACTAAGTTCCATAGGTGAGAAGGTAGCTGAACGCCTTGTCCAAAATCATCTTACTGCTGAGAGTTGAGCTCACCCTCAGTCCCTCACAGTTCCACACTGCCTGCAGAGTAGGTTTCCCACGTCTTCACCAGAGACTTTTGCCAGAGGCCTCTGAGACGCAAGTTAACAATGCAGACCTGGAGGGTATCTCCAGGTGCAGTAGAGTGGTAATCTGGGAACCTCCTTACTCAGAATACTGCTACCTTCACACTGTCATAAGAATGCAGCTAGTTGAGAGCTGGCTTCTAGGCATGCTTCCCTGTGAGAGCTGAGGACAGGGCAGAACCCTCCCGCACCCTGCCTGACTGTAGACGTACCTGCTAACCTCCTTATGTTAGTGGCTGGGATAGGTTGTGGGAAAAGCATGTGTAAGCATTGGGCCTGAACTCCCGTGTATCTGAGTTGAATACAGCGATTTCCAACATCCTTCTTCAATAGGAGTGTAGCTAGGTTCCAACTCCCATGTCCGAGTGGGTAGCAGATATCTGCCTCCCATGCATACACACTTCTGAGAGTTGAGCTTATGGCCTGTAACCCTACATCCTGCCTGCCGCTACCTTTCGCTTCCAAAAGGCCTAGGCTCGCTGCTTGACGCAAGTGTTGGGAGAGGTAACTGGAATCTCCCGGCACACAAGACGAGTGCCTCCAAGCTCAATCAAGCGATTTCCTAGTAATTCCTGGGGTAGACTGGTGCTACGTACTAAGTTCCATACGTGAGTAGGTAGTTGAACGCCTTGTCCAAAAACATCTTACTTCTGAGAGTTGAGCTCACCCTCAGTCCCTCACAGTTCCACACTGCCTGCAGAGTGAGTTTCGCACGTCTTCACCAGAGACGTTTGCCAGAGGCTTCTGAGACGCAAGTTAACAATGCAGACCTGGAGGGTATCTCCAGGTGCAGTAGAGTGGTAATCTGGGAACCTCCTGTCTCAGAATACTGCTACCTTCACCCTGCCATAAGAATGCAGCTAGTTGACAGCTGGCTTCAAGGCATGCTTCCCTGTGAGAGCTCAGGACAGGGCACAACCCTCCCGCATCCTGCTTGACTGTAGAAGGAGCTGCTAACGTCCTCCTGTTAGTGGCAGGGAAAGGTTGTGCGAAAAGCATGTGGAATCGTTGTGCCTGAACCCACGTGTGTCTGAGTTGAATACAGCGATTTCCAAAGTCCTTCTTCATCAGAGTGTAGCTAGGTTCCCACTCGCATGTACGAGTGGGTAGCAGACATCTGCCTCCCATGCATACCCACTTCTGAGAGTTGAGCTTATGGCCTGTAACCCTACCTCCTGTCTGCAGCTACCTTTCGGTTCCAAAAGGCCTAGGCTCGCTGCTTCACCGAAGTGTTGGGAGAGGTAACTGGAATCTCCCGGCACACAAGACTAGTGCCTCCAAGCTCAATCCAGCGATTTCCCAGTAATTCCTGGGGTAGACTGGTGCTACATACTAAGTTCCATAGGTGAGAAGGTAGTTGAACGCCTTGTCCAAAATCATCTTACTGCTGAGAGTTGAGCTCACCCTCAGTCCCTCACAGTTCCACACTGCCAGCAGAGTAGGTTTCCCACGTCTTCACCAGAGACTTTTGCCAGAGGCTTCTGAGACGCAAGTTAACAATGCAGACCTGGAGGGTATCTCCAGGTGCAGTAGAGTGGTAATCTGGGAACCTCCTTACTCAGAATACTGCTACCTTCACACTGTCATAAGAATGCAGCTAGTTGAGAGCTGGCTTCTAGGCATGCTTCCCTGTGAGAGCTGAGGACAGGGCAGAACCCTCCCGCACCCTGCCTGACTGTAGACGTACCTGCTAACCTCCTTATGTTAGTGGCTGGGATAGGTTGTGGGAAAAGCATGTGTAAGCATTGGGCCTGAACTCCCGTGTATCTGAGTTGAATACAGCGATTTCCAACATCCTTCTTCAATAGGAGTGTAGCTAGGTTCCCACTCGCATGTACGAGTGGGTAGCAGACATCTGCCTCCCATGCATACCCACTTCTGAGAGTTGAGCTTATGGCCTGTAACCCTACCTCCTGCCTGCCGCTACCTTTCGCTTCCAAAAGGCCTAGGCTCGCTGCTTGACGCAAGTGTTGGGAGAGGTAACTGGAATCTCCCGGCACACAAGACGAGTGCCTCCAAGCTCAATCAAGCGATTTCCTAGTAATTCCTGGGGTAGACTGGTGCTACGTACTAAGTTCTATACGTGAGTAGGTAGTTGAACGCCTTGTCCAAAAACATCTTACTTCTGAGAGTTGAGCTCACCCTCAGTCCCTCACAGTTCCACACTGCCTGCAGAGTGAGTTTCGCACGTCTTCACCAGAGACGTTTGCCAGAGGCTTCTGAGACGCAAGTTAACAATGCAGACCTGGAGGGTATCTCCAGGTGCAGTAGAGTGGTAATCTGGGAACCTCCTGTCTCAGAATACTGCTACCTTCACCCTGCCATAAGAATGCAGCTAGTTGACAGCTGGCTTCAAGGCATGCTTCCCTGTGAGAGCTAAGGACAGGGCACAACCCTCCCGCATCCTGCTTGACTGTAGAAGGAGCTGCTAACGTCCTCATGTTAGTGGCAGGGAAAGGTTGTGCGAAAAGCATGTGGAATCGTTGTGCCTGAACCCACGTGTGTCTGAGTTGAATACAGCGATTTCCAAAGTCCTTCTTCATCAGAGTGTAGCTAGGTTCCCACTCGCATGTACGAGTGGGTAGCAGACATCTGCCTCCCATGCATACCCACTTCTGAGAGTTGAGCTTATGGCCTGTAACCCTACCTCCTGCCTGCAGCTACCTTTCGCTTCCAAAAGGCCTAGGCTCGCTGCTTCACCGAAGTGTTGGGAGAGGTAACTGGAATCTCCCGGCACACAAGGCTAGTGCCTCCAAGCTCAATCCAGCGATTTCCCAGTAATTCCTGGGGTAGACTGGTGCTACATACTAAGTTCCATAGGTGAGAAGGTAGCTGAACGCCTTGTCCAAAATCATCTTACTGCTGAGAGTTGAGCTCACCCTCAGTCCCTCACAGTTCCACACTGCCTGCAGAGTAGGTTTCCCACGTCTTCACCAGAGACTTTTGCCAGAGGCCTCTGAGACGCAAGTTAACAATGCAGACCTGGAGGGTATCTCCAGGTGCAGTAGAGTGGTAATCTGGGAACCTCCTTACTCAGAATACTGCTACCTTCACACTGTCATAAGAATGCAGCTAGTTGAGAGCTGGCTTCTAGGCATGCTTCCCTGTGAGAGCTGAGGACAGGGCAGAACCCTCCCGCACCCTGCCTGACTGTAGACGTACCTGCTAACCTCCTTATGTTAGTGGCTGGGATAGGTTGTGGGAAAAGCATGTGTAAGCATTGGGCCTGAACTCCCGTGTATCTGAGTTGAATACAGCGATTTCCAACATCCTTCTTCAATAGGAGTGTAGCTAGGTTCCAACTCCCATGTCCGAGTGGGTAGCAGATATCTGCCTCCCATGCATACACACTTCTGAGAGTTGAGCTTATGGCCTGTAACCCTACATCCTGCCTGCCGCTACCTTTCGCTTCCAAAAGGCCTAGGCTCGCTGCTTGACGCAAGTGTTGGGAGAGGTAACTGGAATCTCCCGGCACACAAGACGAGTGCCTCCAAGCTCAATCAAGCGATTTCCTAGTAATTCCTGGGGTAGACTGGTGCTACGTACTAAGTTCCATACGTGAGTAGGTAGTTGAACGCCTTGTCCAAAAACATCTTACTTCTGAGAGTTGAGCTCACCCTCAGTCCCTCACAGTTCCACACTGCCTGCAGAGTGAGTTTCACACGTCTTCACCAGAGACGTTTGCCAGAGGCTTCTGAGACGCAAGTTAACAATGCAGACCTGGAGGGTATCTCCAGGTGCAGTAGAGTGGTAATCTGGGAACCTCCTGTCTCAGAATACTGCTACCTTCACCCTGCCATAAGAATGCAGCTAGTTGACAGCTGGCTTCAAGGCATGCTTCCCTGTGAGAGCTAAGGACAGGGCACAACCCTCCCGCATCCTGCTTGACTGTAGAAGGAGCTGCTAACGTCCTCATGTTAGTGGCAGGGAAAGGTTGTGCGAAAAGCATGTGGAATCGTTGTGCCTGAACCCACGTGTGTCTGAGTTGAATACAGCGATTTCCAAAGTCCTTCTTCATCAGAGTGTAGCTAGGTTCCCACTCGCATGTACGAGAGGGTAGCAGACATCTGCCTCCCATGCATACCCACTTCTGAGAGTTGAGCTTATGGCCTGTAACCCTACCTACTGCCTGCAGCTACCTTTCGCTTCCAAAAGGCCTAGGCTCGCTGCTTCACCGAAGTGTTGGGAGAGGTAACTGGAATCTCCCGGCACACAAGGCTAGTGCCTCCAAACTCAATCCAGCGATTTCCCAGTAATTCCTGGGGTAGACTGGTGCTACATACTAAGTTCCATAGGTGAGAAGGTAGCTGAACGCCTTGTCCAAAATCATCTTACTGCTGAGAGTTGAGCTCACCCTCAGTCCCTCACAGTTCCACACTGCCTGCAGAGTAGGTTTCCCACGTCTTCACCAGAGACTTTTGCCAGAGGCTTCTGAGACGCAAGTTAACAATGCAGACCTGGAGGGTATCTCCAGGTGCAGTACAGTGGTAATCTGGGAACCTCCTTACTCAGAATACTGCTACCTTCACACTGTCATAAGAATGCAGCTAGTTGAGAGCTGGCTTCTAGGCATGCTTCCCTGTGAGAGCTGAGGACAGGGCAGAACCCTCCCGCACCCTGCCTGACTGTAGACGTACCTGCTAACCTCCTTATGTTAGTGGCTGGGATAGGTTGTGGGAAAAGCATGTGTAAGCATTGGGCCTGAACTCCCGTGTATCTGAGTTGAATACAGCGATTTCCAACATCCTTCTTCAATAGGAGTGTAGCTAGGTTCCAACTCCCATGTCCGAGTGGGTAGCAGATATCTGCCTCCCATGCATACACACTTCTGAGAGTTGAGCTTATGGCCTGTAACCCTACATCCTGCCTGCCGCTACCTTTCGCTTCCAAAAGGCCTAGGCTCGCTGCTTGACGCAAGTGTTGGGAGAGGTAACTGGAATCTCCCGGCACACAAGACGAGTGCCTCCAAGCTCAATCAAGCGATTTCCTAGTAATTCCTGGGGTAGACTGGTGCTACGTACTAAGTTCCATACGTGAGTAGGTAGTTGAACGCCTTGTCCAAAAACATCTTACTTCTGAGAGTTGAGCTCACCCTCAGTCCCTCACAGTTCCACACTGCCTGCAGAGTGAGTTTCGCACGTCTTCACCAGAGACGTTTGCCAGAGGCTTCTGAGACGCAAGTTAACAATGCAGACCTGGAGGGTATCTCCAGGTGCAGTAGAGTGGTAATCTGGGAAACTCCTGTCTCAGAATACTGCTACCTTCACCCTGCCATAAGAATGCAGCTAGTTGACAGCTGGCTTCAAGGCATGCTTCCCTGTGAGAGCTAAGGACAGGGCACAACCCTCCCGCATCCTGCTTGACTGTAGAAGGAGCTGCTAACGTCCTCATGTTAGTGGCAGGGAAAGGTTGTGCGAAAAGCATGTGGAATCGTTGTGCCTGAACCCACGTGTGTCTGAGTTGAATACAGCGATTTCCAAAGTCCTTCTTCATCAGAGTGTAGCTAGGTTCCCACTCGCATGTACGAGAGGGTAGCAGACATCTGCCTCCCATGCATACCCACTTCTGAGAGTTGAGCTTATGGCCTGTAACCCTACCTACTGCCTGCCGCTACCTTTCGCTTCCAAAAGGCCTAGGCTCGCTGCTTCACCGAAGTGTTGGGAGAGGTAACTGGAATCTCCCGGCACACAAGGCTAGTGCCTCCAAGCTCAATCCAGCGATTTCCCAGTAATTCCTGGGGTAGACTGGTGCTACATACTAAGTTCCATAGGTGAGAAGGTAGCTGAACGCCTTGTCCAAAATCATCTTACTGCTGAGAGTTGAGCTCACCCTCAGTCCCTCACAGTTCCACACTGCCTGCAGAGTAGGTTTCCCACGTCTTCACCAGAGACTTTTGCCAGAGGCTTCTGAGACGCAAGTTAACAATGCAGACCTGGAGGGTATCTCCAGGTGCAGTACAGTGGTAATCTGGGAACCTCCTTACTCAGAATACTGCTACCTTCACACTGTCATAAGAATGCAGCTAGTTGAGAGCTGGCTTCTAGGCATGCTTCCCTGTGAGAGCTGAGGACAGGGCAGAACCCTCCCGCACCCTGCCTGACTGTAGACGTACCTGCTAACCTCCTTATGTTAGTGGCTGGGATAGGTTGTGGGAAAAGCATGTGTAAGCATTGGGCCTGAACTCCCGTGTATCTGAGTTGAATACAGCGATTTCCAACATCCTTCTTCAATAGGAGTGTAGCTAGGTTCCAACTCCCATGTCCGAGTGGGTAGCAGATATCTGCCTCCCATGCATACACACTTCTGAGAGTTGAGCTTATGGCCTGTAACCCTACATCCTGCCTGCCGCTACCTTTCGCTTCCAAAAGGCCTAGGCTCGCTGCTTGACGCAAGTGTTGGGAGAGGTAACTGGAATCTCCCGGCACACAAGACGAGTGCCTCCAAGCTCAATCAAGCGATTTCCTAGTAATTCCTGGGGTAGACTGGTGCTACGTACTAAGTTCCATACGTGAGTAGGTAGTTGAACGCCTTGTCCAAAAACATCTTACTTCTGAGAGTTGAGCTCACCCTCAGTCCCTCACAGTTCCACACTGCCTGCAGAGTGAGTTTCGCACGTCTTCACCAGAGACGTTTGCCAGAGGCTTCTGAGACGCAAGTTAACAATGCAGACCTGGAGGGTATCTCCAGGTGCAGTAGAGTGGTAATCTGGGAACCTCCTGTCTCAGAATACTGCTACCTTCACCCTGCCATAAGAATGCAGCTAGTTGACAGCTGGCTTCAAGGCATGCTTCCCTGTGAGAGCTAAGGACAGGGCACAACCCTCCCGCATCCTGCTTGACTGTAGAAGGAGCTGCTAACGTCCTCCTGTTAGTGGCAGGGAAAGGTTGTGCGAAAAGCATGTGGAAACGTTGTGCCTGAACCCACGTGTGTCTGAGTTGAATACAGCGATTTCCAAAGTCCTTCTTCATCAGAGTGTAGCTAGGTTCCCACTCGCATGTCCGAGTGGGTAGCAGACATCTGCCTCCCATGCATACCCACTTCTGAGAGTTGAGCTTATGGCCTGTAACCCTACTTCCTGCCTGCAGCTACCTTTCGCTTCCAAAAGGCCTAGGCTCGCTGCTTCACCGAAGTGTTGGGAGAGGTAACTGGAATCTCCCGGCACACAAGACTAGTGCCTCCAAGCTCAATCCAGCGATTTCCCAGTAATTCCTGGGGTAGACTGGTGCTACATACTAAGTTCCATAGGTGAGAAGGTAGCTGAACGCCTTGTCCAAAATCATCTTACTGCTGAGAGTTGAGCTCACCCTCAGTCCCTCACAGTTCCACACTGCCTGCAGAGTAGGTTTCCCACGTCTTCACCAGAGACTTTTGCCAGAGGCTTCTGAGACGCAAGTTAACAATGCAGACCTGGAGGGTATCTCCAGGTGCAGTACAGTGGTAATCTGGGAACCTCCTTACTCAGAATACTGCTACCTTCACACTGTCATAAGAATGCAGCTAGTTGAGAGCTGGCTTCTAGGCATGCTTCCCTGTGAGAGCTGAGGACAGGGCAGAACCCTCCCGCACCCTGCCTGACTGTAGACGTACCTGCTAACCTCCTTATGTTAGTGGCTGGGATAGGTTGTGGGAAAAGCATGTGTAAGCATTGGGCCTGAACTCCCGTGTATCTGAGTTGAATACAGCGATTTCCAACATCCTTCTTCAATAGGAGTGTAGCTAGGTTCCAACTCCCATGTCCGAGTTGGTAGCAGATATCTGCCTCCCATGCATACACACTTCTGAGAGTTGAGCTTATGGCCTGTAACCCTACATCCTGCCTGCCGCTACCTTTCGCTTCCAAAAGGCCTAGGCTCGCTGCTTGACGCAAGTGTTGGGAGAGGTAACTGGAATCTCCCGGCACACAAGACGAGTGCCTCCAATCTCAATCAAGCGATTTCCTAGTAATTCCTGGGGTAGACTGGTGCTACGTACTAAGTTCCATACGTGAGTAGGTAGTTGAACGCCTTGTCCAAAAACATCTTCCTTCTGAGAGTTGAGCTCACCCTCAGTCCCTCACAGTTCCACACTGCCTGCAGAGTGAGTTTCGCACGTCTTCACCAGAGACGTTTGCCAGAGGCTTCTGAGACGCAAGTTAACAATGCAGACCTGGAGGGTATCTCCAGGTGCAGTAGAGTGGTAATCTGGGAACCTCCTGTCTCAGAATACTGCTACCTTCACCCTGCCATAAGAATGCAGCTAGTTGACAGCTGGCTTCAAGGCATGCTTCCCTGTGAGAGCTAAGGACAGGGCACAACCCTCCCGCATCCTGCTTGACTGTAGAAGGAGCTGCTAACGTCCTCATGTTAGTGGCAGGGAAAGGTTGTGCGAAAAGCATGTGGAAACGTTGTGCCTGAACCCACGTGTGTCTGAGTTGAATACAGCGATTTCCAAAGTCCTTCTTCATCAGAGTGTAGCTAGGTTCCCACTCGCATGTCCGAGTGGGTAGCAGACATCTGCCTCCCATGCATACCCACTTCTGAGAGTTGAGCTTATGACCTGTACCCCTACCTCCTGCCTGCAGCTACCTTTCGCTTCCAAAAGGCCTAGGCTCGCTGCTTGACGCAAGTGTTGGGAGAGGTAACTGGAATCTCCCGGCACACAAGACGAGTGCCTCCAAGCTCAATCAAGCGATTTCCTAGTAATTCCTGGGGTAGACTGGTGCTACGTACTAAGTTCCATACGTGAGTAGGTAGTTGAACGCCTTGTCCAAAATCATCTTACTGCTGAGAGTTGAGCTCACCCTCAGTCCCTCACAGTTCCACACTGCCTGCAGAGTAGGTTTCCCACGTCTTCACCAGAGACTTTTGCCAGAGGCTTCTGAGACGCAAGTTAACAATGCAGACCTGGAGGGTATCTCCAGGTGCAGTACAGTGGTAATCTGGGAACCTCCTTACTCAGAATACTGCTACCTTCACACTGTCATAAGAATGCAGCTAGTTGAGAGCTGGCTTCTAGGCATGCTTCCCTGTGAGAGCTGAGGACAGGGCAGAACCCTCCCGCACCCTGCCTGACTGTAGACGTACCTGCTAACCTCCTTATGTTAGTGGCTGGGATAGGTTGTGGGAAAAGCATGTGTAAGCATTGGGCCTGAACTCCCGTGTATCTGAGTTGAATACAGCGATTTCCAACATCCTTCTTCAATAGGAGTGTAGCTAGGTTCCAACTCCCATGTCCGAGTGGGTAGCAGATATCTGCCTCCCATGCATACACACTTCTGAGAGTTGAGCTTATGGCCTGTAACCCTACATCCTGCCTGCCGCTACCTTTCGCTTCCAAAAGGCCTAGGCTCGCTGCTTGACGCAAGTGTTGGGAGAGGTAACTGGAATCTCCCGGCACACAAGACGAGTGCCTCCAAGCTCAATCAAGCGATTTCCTAGTAATTCCTGGGGTAGACTGGTGCTACGTACTAAGTTCCATACGTGAGTAGGTAGTTGAACGCCTTGTCCAAAAACATCTTACTTCTGAGAGTTGAGCTCACCCTCAGTCCCTCACAGTTCCACACTGCCTGCAGAGTGAGTTTCGCACGTCTTCACCAGAGACGTTTGCCAGAGGCTTCTGAGACGCAAGTTAACAATGCAGACCTGGAGGGTATCTCCAGGTGCAGTAGAGTGGTAATCTGGGAACCTCCTGTCTCAGAATACTGCTACCTTCACCCTGCCATAAGAATGCAGCTAGTTGACAGCTGGCTTCAAGGCATGCTTCCCTGTGAGAGCTAAGGACAGGGCACAACCCTCCCGCATCCTGCTTGACTGTAGAAGGAGCTGCTAACGTCCTCCTGTTAGTGGCAGGGAAAGGTTGTGCGAAAAGCATGTGGAAACGTTGTGCCTGAACCCACGTGTGTCTGAGTTGAATACAGCGATTTCCAAAGTCCTTCTTCATCAGAGTGTAGCTAGGTTCCCACTCGCATGTCCGAGTGGGTAGCAGACATCTGCCTCCCATGCATACCCACTTCTGAGAGTTGAGCTTATGGCCTGTAACCCTACCTCCTGCCTGCAGCTACCTTTCGCTTCCAAAAGGCCTAGGCTCGCTGCTTCACCGAAGTGTTGGGAGAGGTAACTGGAATCTCCCGGCACACAAGACTAGTGCCTCCAAGCTCAATCCAGCGATTTCCCAGTAATTCCTGGGGTAGACTGGTGCTACATACTAAGTTCCATAGGTGAGAAGGTAGCTGAACGCCTTGTCCAAAATCATCTTACTGCTGAGAGTTGAGCTCACCCTCAGTCCCTCACAGTTCCACACTGCCTGCAGAGTAGGTTTCCCACGTCTTCACCAGAGACTTTTGCCAGAGGCTTCTGAGACGCAAGTTAACAATGCAGACCTGGAGGGTATCTCCAGGTGCAGTACAGTGGTAATCTGGGAACCTCCTTACTCAGAATACTGCTACCTTCACACTGTCATAAGAATGCAGCTAGTTGAGAGCTGGCTTCTAGGCATGCTTCCCTGTGAGAGCTGAGGACAGGGCAGAACCCTCCCGCACCCTGCCTGACTGTAGACGTACCTGCTAACCTCCTTATGTTAGTGGCTGGGATAGGTTGTGGGAAAAGCATGTGTAAGCATTGGGCCTGAACTCCCGTGTATCTGAGTTGAATACAGCGATTTCCAACATCCTTCTTCAATAGGAGTGTAGCTAGGTTCCAACTCCCATGTCCGAGTTGGTAGCAGATATCTGCCTCCCATGCATACACACTTCTGAGAGTTGAGCTTATGGCCTGTAACCCTACATCCTGCCTGCCGCTACCTTTCGCTTCCAAAAGGCCTAGGCTCGCTGCTTGACGCAAGTGTTGGGAGAGGTAACTGGAATCTCCCGGCACACAAGACGAGTGCCTCCAATCTCAATCAAGCGATTTCCTAGTAATTCCTGGGGTAGACTGGTGCTACGTACTAAGTTCCATACGTGAGTAGGTAGTTGAACGCCTTGTCCAAAAACATCTTCCTTCTGAGAGTTGAGCTCACCCTCAGTCCCTCACAGTTCCACACTGCCTGCAGAGTGAGTTTCGCACGTCTTCACCAGAGACGTTTGCCAGAGGCTTCTGAGACGCAAGTTAACAATGCAGACCTGGAGGGTATCTCCAGGTGCAGTAGAGTGGTAATCTGGGAACCTCCTGTCTCAGAATACTGCTACCTTCACCCTGCCATAAGAATGCAGCTAGTTGACAGCTGGCTTCAAGGCATGCTTCCCTGTGAGAGCTAAGGACAGGGCACAACCCTCCCGCATCCTGCTTGACTGTAGAAGGAGCTGCTAACGTCCTCATGTTAGTGGCAGGGAAAGGTTGTGCGAAAAGCATGTGGAAACGTTGTGCCTGAACCCACGTGTGTCTGAGTTGAATACAGCGATTTCCAAAGTCCTTCTTCATCAGAGTGTAGCTAGGTTCCCACTCGCATGTCCGAGTGGGTAGCAGACATCTGCCTCCCATGCATACCCACTTCTGAGAGTTGAGCTTATGACCTGTACCCCTACCTCCTGCCTGCAGCTACCTTTCGCTTCCAAAAGGCCTAGGCTCGCTGCTTCACCGAAGTGTTGGGAGAGGTAACTGGAATCTCCCGGCACACAAGACTAGTGCCTCCAAGCTCAATCCAGCGATTTCCCAGTAATTCCTGGGGTAGACTGGTGCTACATACTAAGTTCCATAGGTGAGAAGGTAGCTGAACGCCTTGTCCAAAATCATCTTACTGCTGAGAGTTGAGCTCACCCTCAGTCCCTCACAGTTCCACACTGCCTGCAGAGTAGGTTTCCCACGTCTTCACCAGAGACTTTTGCCAGAGGCCTCTGAGACGCAAGTTAACAATGCAGACCTGGAGGGTATCTCCAGGTGCAGTAGAGTGGTAATCTGGGAACCTCCTTACTCAGAATACTGCTACCTTCACACTGTCATAAGAATGCAGCTAGTTGAGAGCTGGCTTCTAGGCATGCTTCCCTGTGAGAGCTGAGGACAGGGCAGAACCCTCCCGCACCCTGCCTGACTGTAGACGTACCTGCTAACCTCCTTATGTTAGTGGCTGGGATAGGTTGTGGGAAAAGCATGTGTAAGCATTGGGCCTGAACTCCCGTGTATCTGAGTTGAATACAGCGATTTCCAACATCCTTCTTCAATAGGAGTGTAGCTAGGTTCCAACTCCCATGTCCGAGTGGGTAGCAGATATCTGCCTCCCATGCATACACACTTCTGAGAGTTGAGCTTATGGCCTGTAACCCTACATCCTGCCTGCCGCTACCTTTCGCTTCCAAAAGGCCTAGGCTCGCTGCTTGACGCAAGTGTTGGGAGAGGTAACTGGAATCTCCCGGCACACAAGACGAGTGCCTCCAATCTCAATCAAGCGATTTCCTAGTAATTCCTGGGGTAGACTGGTGCTACGTACTAAGTTCCATACGTGAGTAGGTAGTTGAACGCCTTGTCCAAAAACATCTTACTTCTGAGAGTTGAGCTCACCCTCAGTCCCTCACAGTTCCACACTGCCTGCAGAGTGAGTTTCGCACGTCTTCACCAGAGACGTTTGCCAGAGGCTTCTGAGACGCAAGTTAACAATGCAGACCTGGAGGGTATCTCCAGGTGCAGTAGAGTGGTAATCTGGGAACCTCCTGTCTCAGAATACTGCTACCTTCACCCTGCCATAAGAATGCAGCTAGTTGACAGCTGGCTTCAAGGCATGCTTCCCTGTGAGAGCTAAGGACAGGGCACAACCCTCCCGCATCCTGCTTGACTGTAGAAGGAGCTGCTAACGTCCTCATGTTAGTGGCAGGGAAAGGTTGTGCGAAAAGCATGTGGAATCGTTGTGCCTGAACCCACGTGTGTCTGAGTTGAATACAGCGATTTCCAAAGTCCTTCTTCATCAGAGTGTAGCTAGGTTCCCACTCGCATGTACGAGAGGGTAGCAGACATCTGCCTCCCATGCATACCCACTTCTGAGAGTTGAGCTTATGGCCTGTAACCCTACCTACTGCCTGCAGCTACCTTTCGCTTCCAAAAGGCCTAGGCTCGCTGCTTCACCGAAGTGTTGGGAGAGGTAACTGGAATCTCCCGGCACACAAGGCTAGTGCCTCCAAGCTCAATCCAGCGATTTCCCAGTAATTCCTGGGGTAGACTGGTGCTACATACTAAGTTCCATAGGTGAGAAGGTAGCTGAACGCCTTGTCCAAAATCATCTTACTGCTGAGAGTTGAGCTCACCCTCAGTCCCTCACAGTTCCACACTGCCTGCAGAGTAGGTTTCCCACGTCTTCACCAGAGACTTTTGCCAGAGGCTTCTGAGACGCAAGTTAACAATGCAGACCTGGAGGGTATCTCCAGGTGCAGTACAGTGGTAATCTGGGAACCTCCTTACTCAGAATACTGCTACCTTCACACTGTCATAAGAATGCAGCTAGTTGAGAGCTGGCTTCTAGGCATGCTTCCCTGTGAGAGCTGAGGACAGGGCAGAACCCTCCCGCACCCTGCCTGACTGTAGACGTACCTGCTAACCTCCTTATGTTAGTGGCTGGGATAGGTTGTGGGAAAAGCATGTGTAAGCATTGGGCCTGAACTCCCGTGTATCTGAGTTGAATACAGCGATTTCCAACATCCTTCTTCAATAGGAGTGTAGCTAGGTTCCAACTCCCATGTCCGAGTGGGTAGCAGATATCTGCCTCCCATGCATACACACTTCTGAGAGTTGAGCTTATGGCCTGTAACCCTACATCCTGCCTGCCGCTACCTTTCGCTTCCAAAAGGCCTAGGCTCGCTGCTTGACGCAAGTGTTGGGAGAGGTAACTGGAATCTCCCGGCACACAAGACGAGTGCCTCCAAGCTCAATCAAGCGATTTCCTAGTAATTCCTGGGGTAGACTGGTGCTACGTACTAAGTTCCATACGTGAGTAGGTAGTTGAACGCCTTGTCCAAAAACATCTTACTTCTGAGAGTTGAGCTCACCCACAGTCCCTCACAGTTCCACACTGCCTGTAGAGTGAGTTTCGCACGTCTTCACCAGAGACGTTTGCCAGAGGCTTCTGAGACGCAAGTTAACAATGCAGACCTGGAGGGTATCTCCAGGTGCAGTACAGTGGTAATCTGGGAACCTCCTTACTCAGAATACTGCTACCTTCACACTGTCATAAGAATGCAGCTAGTTGAGAGCTGGCTTCTAGGCATGCTTCCCTGTGAGAGCTGAGGACAGGGCAGAACCCTCCCGCACCCTGCCTGACTGTAGACGTACCTGCTAACCTCCTTATGTTAGTGGCTGGGATAGGTTGTGGGAAAAGCATGTGTAAGCATTGGGCCTGAACTCCCGTGTATCTGAGTTGAATACAGCGATTTCCAACATCCTTCTTCAATAGGAGTGTAGCTAGGTTCCAACTCCCATGTCCGAGTTTGTAGCAGATATCTGCCTCCCATGCATACACACTTCTGAGAGTTGAGCTTATGGCCTGTAACCCTACATCCTGCCTGCCGCTACCTTTCGCTTCCAAAAGGCCTAGGCTCGCTGCTTGACGCAAGTGTTGGGAGAGGTAACTGGAATCTCCCGGCACACAAGACGAGTGCCTCCAATCTCAATCAAGCGATTTCCTAGTAATTCCTGGGGTAGACTGGTGCTACGTACTAAGTTCCATACGTGAGTAGGTAGTTGAACGCCTTGTCCAAAAACATCTTACTTCTGAGAGTTGAGCTCACCCTCAGTCCCTCACAGTTCCACACTGCCTGCAGAGTGAGTTTCGCACGTCTTCACCAGAGACGTTTGCCAGAGGCTTCTGAGACGCAAGTTAACAATGCAGACCTGGAGGGTATCTCCAGGTGCAGTAGAGTGGTAATCTGGGAACCTCCTGTCTCAGAATCCTGCTACCTTCACCCTGCCATAAGAATGCAGCTAGTTGACAGCTGGCTTCAAGGCATGCTTCCCTGTGAGAGCTAAGGACAGGGCACAACCCTCCCGCATCCTGCTTGACTGTAGAAGGAGCTGCTAACGTCCTCATGTTAGTGGCAGGGAAAGGTTGTGCGAAAAGCATGTGGAAACGTTGTGCCTGAACCCACGTGTGTCTGAGTTGAATACAGCGATTTCCAAAGTCCTTCTTCATCAGAGTGTAGCTAGGTTCCCACTCGCATGTCCGAGTGGGTAGCAGACATCTGCCTCCCATGCATACCCACTTCTGAGAGTTGAGCTTATGACCTGTACCCCTACCTCCTGCCTGCAGCTACCTTTCGCTTCCAAAAGGCCTAGGCTCGCTGCTTCACCGAAGTGTTGGGAGAGGTAACTGGAATCTCCCGGCACACAAGACTAGTGCCTCCAAGCTCAATCCAGCGATTTCCCAGTAATTCCTGGGGTAGACTGGTGCTACATACTAAGTTCCATAGGTGAGAAGGTAGCTGAACGCCTTGTCCAAAATCATCTTACTGCTGAGAGTTGAGCTCACCCTCAGTCCCTCACAGTTCCACACTGCCTGCAGAGTAGGTTTCCCACGTCTTCACCAGAGACTTTTGCCAGAGGCCTCTGAGACGCAAGTTAACAATGCAGACCTGGAGGGTATCTCCAGGTGCAGTAGAGTGGTAATCTGGGAACCTCCTTACTCAGAATACTGCTACCTTCACACTGTCATAAGAATGCAGCTAGTTGAGAGCTGGCTTCTAGGCATGCTTCCCTGTGAGAGCTGAGGACAGGGCAGAACCCTCCCGCACCCTGCCTGACTGTAGACGTACCTGCTAACCTCCTTATGTTAGTGGCTGGGATAGGTTGTGGGAAAAGCATGTGTAAGCATTGGGCCTGAACTCCCGTGTATCTGAGTTGAATACAGCGATTTCCAACATCCTTCTTCAATAGGAGTGTAGCTAGGTTCCAACTCCCATGTCCGAGTGGGTAGCAGATATCTGCCTCCCATGCATACACACTTCTGAGAGTTGAGCTTATGGCCTGTAACCCTACATCCTGCCTGCCGCTACCTTTCGCTTCCAAAAGGCCTAGGCTCGCTGCTTGACGCAAGTGTTGGGAGAGGTAACTGGAATCTCCCGGCACACAAGACGAGTGCCTCCAAGCTCAATCAAGCGATTTCCTAGTAATTCCTGGGGTAGACTGGTGCTACGTACTAAGTTCCATACGTGAGTAGGTAGTTGAACGCCTTGTCCAAAATCATCTTACTGCTGAGAGTTGAGCTCACCCTCAGTCCCTCACAGTTCCACACTGCCTGCAGAGTAGGTTTCCCACGTCTTCACCAGAGACTTTTGCCAGAGGCTTCTGAGACGCAAGTTAACAATGCAGACCTGGAGGGTATCTCCAGGTGCAGTACAGTGGTAATCTGGGAACCTCCTTACTCAGAATACTGCTACCTTCACACTGTCATAAGAATGCAGCTAGTTGAGAGCTGGCTTCTAGGCATGCTTCCCTGTGAGAGCTGAGGACAGGGCAGAACCCTCCCGCACCCTGCCTGACTGTAGATGTACCTGCTAACCTCCTTATGTTAGTGGCTGGGATAGGTTGTGGGAAAAGCATGTGTAAGCATTGGGCCTGAACTCCCGTGTATCTGAGTTGAATACAGCGATTTCCAACATCCTTCTTCAATAGGAGTGTAGCTAGGTTCCAACTCCCATGTCCGAGTGGGTAGCAGATATCTGCCTCCCATGCATACACACTTCTGAGAGTTGAGCTTATGGCCTGTAACCCTACATCCTGCCTGCCGCTACCTTTCGCTTCCAAAAGGCCTAGGCTCGCTGCTTGACGCAAGTGTTGGGAGAGGTAACTGGAATCTCCCGGCACACAAGACGAGTGCCTCCAAGCTCAATCAAGCGATTTCCTAGTAATTCCTGGGGTAGACTGGTGCTACGTACTAAGTTCCATACGTGAGTAGGTAGTTGAACGCCTTGTCCAAAAACATCTTACTTCTGAGAGTTGAGCTCACCCTCAGTCCCTCACAGTTCCACACTGCCTGCAGAGTGAGTTTCGCACGTCTTCACCAGAGACGTTTGCCAGAGGCTTCTGAGACGCAAGTTAACAATGCAGACCTGGAGGGTATCTCCAGGTGCAGTAGAGTGGTAATCTGGGAACCTCCTGTCTCAGAATACTGCTACCTTCACCCTGCCATAAGAATGCAGCTAGTTGACAGCTGGCTTCAAGGCATGCTTCCCTGTGAGAGCTAAGGACAGGGCACAACCCTCCCGCATCCTGCTTGACTGTAGAAGGAGCTGCTAACGTCCTCCTGTTAGTGGCAGGGAAAGGTTGTGCGAAAAGCATGTGGAAACGTTGTGCCTGAACCCACGTGTGTCTGAGTTGAATACAGCGATTTCCAAAGTCCTTCTTCATCAGAGTGTAGCTAGGTTCCCACTCGCATGTCCGAGTGGGTAGCAGACATCTGCCTCCCATGCATACCCACTTCTGAGAGTTGAGCTTATGGCCTGTAACCCTACTTCCTGCCTGCAGCTACCTTTCGCTTCCAAAAGGCCTAGGCTCGCTGCTTCACCGAAGTGTTGGGAGAGGTAACTGGAATCTCCCGGCACACAAGACTAGTGCCTCCAAGCTCAATCCAGCGATTTCCCAGTAATTCCTGGGGTAGACTGGTGCTACATACTAAGTTCCATAGGTGAGAAGGTAGCTGAACGCCTTGTCCAAAATCATCTTACTGCTGAGAGTTGAGCTCACCCTCAGTCCCTCACAGTTCCACACTGCCTGCAGAGTAGGTTTCCCACGTCTTCACCAGAGACTTTTGCCAGAGGCTTCTGAGACGCAAGTTAACAATGCAGACCTGGAGGGTATCTCCAGGTGCAGTACAGTGGTAATCTGGGAACCTCCTTACTCAGAATACTGCTACCTTCACACTGTCATAAGAATGCAGCTAGTTGAGAGCTGGCTTCTAGGCATGCTTCCCTGTGAGAGCTGAGGACAGGGCAGAACCCTCCCGCACCCTGCCTGACTGTAGACGTACCTGCTAACCTCCTTATGTTAGTGGCTGGGATAGGTTGTGGGAAAAGCATGTGTAAGCATTGGGCCTGAACTCCCGTGTATCTGAGTTGAATACAGCGATTTCCAACATCCTTCTTCAATAGGAGTGTAGCTAGGTTCCAACTCCCATGTCCGAGTGGGTAGCAGATATCTGCCTCCCATGCATACACACTTCTGAGAGTTGAGCTTATGGCCTGTAACCCTACATCCTGCCTGCCGCTACCTTTCGCTTCCAAAAGGCCTAGGCTCGCTGCTTGACGCAAGTGTTGGGAGAGGTAACTGGAATCTCCCGGCACACAAGACTAGTGCCTCCAAGCTCAATCAAGCGATTTCCTAGTAATTCCTGGGGTAGACTGGTGCTACGTACTAAGTTCCATACGTGAGTAGGTAGTTGAACGCCTTGTCCAAAAACATCTTACTTCTGAGAGTTGAGCTCACCCTCAGTCCCTCACAGTTCCACACTGCCTGCAGAGTGAGTTTCGCACGTCTTCACCAGAGACGTTTGCCAGAGGCTTCTGAGACGCAAGTTAACAATGCAGACCTGGAGGGTATCTCCAGGTGCAGTAGAGTGGTAATCTGGGAACCTCCTGTCTCAGAATACTGCTACCTTCACCCTGCCATAAGAATGCAGCTAGTTGACAGCTGGCTTCAAGGCATGCTTCCCTGTGAGAGCTCAGGACAGGGCACAACCCTCCCGCATCCTGCTTGACTGTAGAAGGAGCTGCTAACGTCCTCCTGTTAGTGGCAGGGAAAGGTTGTGCGAAAAGCATGTGGAATCGTTGTGCCTGAACCCACGTGTGTCTGAGTTGAATACAGCGATTTCCAAAGTCCTTCTTCATCAGAGTGTAGCTAGGTTCCCACTCGCATGTACGAGTGGGTAGCAGACATCTGCCTCCCATGCATACCCACTTCTGAGAGTTGAGCTTATGGCCTGTAACCCTACCTCCTGTCTGCAGCTACCTTTCGCTTCCAAAAGGCCTAGGCTCGCTGCTTCACCGAAGTGTTGGGAGAGGTAACTGGAATCTCCCGGCACACAAGACTAGTGCCTCCAAGCTCAATCCAGCGATTTCCCAGTAATTCCTGGGGTAGACTGGTGCTACATACTAAGTTCCATAGGTGAGAAGGTAGTTGAACGCCTTGTCCAAAATCATCTTACTGCTGAGAGTTGAGCTCACCCTCAGTCCCTCACAGTTCCACACTGCCAGCAGAGTAGGTTTCCCACGTCTTCACCAGAGACTTTTGCCAGAGGCTTCTGAGACGCAAGTTAACAATGCAGACCTGGAGGGTATCTCCAGGTGCAGTAGAGTGGTAATCTGGGAACCTCCTTACTCAGAATACTGCTACCTTCACACTGTCATAAGAATGCAGCTAGTTGAGAGCTGGCTTCTAGGCATGCTTCCCTGTGAGAGCTGAGGACAGGGCAGAACCCTCCCGCACCCTGCCTGACTGTAGACGTACCTGCTAACCTCCTTATGTTAGTGGATGGGATAGGTTGTGGGAAAAGCATGTGTAAGCATTGGGCCTGAACTCCCGTGTATCTGAGTTGAATACAGCGATTTCCAACATCCTTCTTCAATAGGAGTGTAGCTAGGTTCCCACTCGCATGTACGAGTGGGTAGCAGACATCTGCCTCCCATGCATACCCACTTCTGAGAGTTGAGCTTATGGCCTGTAACCCTACCTCCTGCCTGCCGCTACCTTTCGCTTCCAAAAGGCCTAGGCTCGCTGCTTGACGGAAGTGTTGGGAGAGGTAACTGGAATCTCCCGGCACACAAGACGAGTGCCTCCAAGCTCAATCAAGCGATTTCCTAGTAATTCCTGGGGTAGACTGGTGCTACGTACTAAGTTCCATACGTGAGTAGGTAGTTGAACGCCTTGTCCAAAAACATCTTACTTCTGAGAGTTGAGCTCACCCTCAGTCCCTCACAGTTCCACACTGCCTGCAGAGTGAGTTTCGCACGTCTTCACCAGAGACGTTTGCCAGAGGCTTCTGAGACGCAAGTTAACAATGCAGACCTGGAGGGTATCTCCAGGTGCAGTAGAGTGGTAATCTGGGAACCTCCGGTCTCAGAATACTGCTACCTTCACCCTGCCATAAGAATGCAGCTAGTTGACAGCTGGCTTCAAGGCATGCTTCCCTGTGAGAGCTAAGGACAGGGCACAACCCTCCCGCATCCTGCTTGACTGTAGAAGGAGCTGCTAACATCCTCATGTTAGTGGCAGGGAAAGGTTGTGCGAAAAGCATGTGGAATCGTTGTGCCTGAACCCACGTGTGTCTGAGTTGAATACAGCGATTTCCAAAGTCCTTCTTCATCAGTTGTAGCTAGGTTCCCACTCGCATGTACGAGTGGGTAGCAGACATCTGCCTCCCATGCATACCCACTTCTGAGAGTTGAGCTTATGGCCTGTAACCCTACCTCCTGCCTGCAGCTACCTTTCGCTTCCAAAAGGCCTAGGCTCGCTGCTTCACCGAAGTGTTGGGAGAGGTAACTGGAATCTCCCGGCACACAAGGCTAGTGCCTCCAAGCTCAATCCAGCGATTTCCCAGTAATTCCTGGGGTAGACTGGTGCTACATACTAAGTTCCATAGGTGAGAAGGTAGCTGAACGCCTTGTCCAAAATCATCTTACTGCTGAGAGTTGAGCTCACCCTCAGTCCCTCACAGTTCCACACTGCCTGCAGAGTAGGTTTCCCACGTCTTCACCAGAGACTTTTGCCAGAGGCCTCTGAGAGGCAAGTTAACAATGCAGACCTGGAGGGTATCTCCAGGTGCAGTAGAGTGGTAATCTGGGAACCTCCTTAGTCAGAATACTGCTACCTTCACACTGTCATAAGAATGCAGCTAGTTGAGAGCTGGCTTCTAGGCATGCTTCCCTGTGAGAGCTGAGGACAGGGCAGAACCCTCCCGCACCCTGCCTGACTGTAGACGTACCTGCTAACCTCCTTATGTTAGTGGCTGGGATAGGTTGTGGGAAAAGCATGTGTAAGCATTGGGCCTGAACTCCCGTGTATCTGAGTTGAATACAGCGATTTCCAACATCCTTCTTCAATAGGAGTGTAGCTAGGTTCCAACTCCCATGTCCGAGTGGGTAGCAGATATCTGCCTCCCATGCATACACACTTCTGAGAGTTGAGCTTATGGCCTGTAACCCTACATCCTGCCTGCCGCTACCTTTCGCTTCCAAAAGGCCTAGGCTCGCTGCTTGACGCAAGTGTTGGGAGAGGTAACTGGAATCTCCCGGCACACAAGACGAGTGCCTCCAATCTCAATCAAGCGATTTCCTAGTAATTCCTGGGGTAGACTGGTGCTACGTACTAAGTTCCATACGTGAGTAGGTAGTTGAACGCCTTGTCCAAAAACATCTTACTTCTGAGAGTTGAGCTCACCCTCAGTCCCTCACAGTTCCACACTGCCTGCAGAGTGAGTTTCACACGTCTTCACCAGAGACGTTTGCCAGAGGCTTCTGAGACGCAAGTTAACAATGCAGACCTGGAGGGTATCTCCAGGTGCAGTAGAGTGGTAATCTGGGAACCTCCTGTCTCAGAATACTGCTACCTTCACCCTGCCATAAGAATGCAGCTAGTTGACAGCTGGCTTCAAGGCATGCTTCCCTGTGAGAGCTAAGGACAGGGCACAACCCTCCCGCATCCTGCTTGACTGTAGAAGGAGCTGCTAACGTCCTCATGTTAGTGGCAGGGAAAGGTTGTGCGAAAAGCATGTGGAATCGTTGTGCCTGAACCCACGTGTGTCTGAGTTGAATACAGCGATTTCCAAAGTCCTTCTTCATCAGAGTGTAGCTAGGTTCCCACTCGCATGTACGAGAGGGTAGCAGACATCTGCCTCCCATGCATACCCACTTCTGAGAGTTGAGCTTATGGCCTGTAACCCTACCTACTGCCTGCAGCTACCTTTCGCTTCCAAAAGGCCTAGGCTCGCTGCTTCACCGAAGTGTTGGGAGAGGTAACTGGAATCTCCCGGCACACAAGGCTAGTGCCTCCAAGCTCAATCCAGCGATTTCCCAGTAATTCCTGGGGTAGACTGGTGCTACATACTAAGTTCCATAGGTGAGAATGTAGCTGAACGCCTTGTCCAAAATCATCTTACTGCTGAGAGTTGAGCTCATCCTCAGTCCCTCACAGTTCCACACTGCCTGCAGAGTAGGTTTCCCACGTCTTCACCAGAGACTTTTGCCAGAGGCTTCTGAGACGCAAGTTAACAATGCAGACCTGGAGGGTATCTCCAGGTGCAGTAGAGTGGTAATCTGGGAACCTCCTTACTCAGAATACTGCTACCTTCACACTGTCATAAGAATGCAGCTAGTTGAGAGCTGGCTTCTAGGCATGCTTCCCTGTGAGAGCTGAGGACAGGGCAGAACCCTCCCGCACCCTGCCTGACTGTAGACGTACCTGCTAACCTCCTTATGTTAGTGGCTGGGATAGGTTGTGGGAAAAGCATGTGTAAGCATTGGGCCTGAACTCCCGTGTATCTGAGTTGAATACAGCGATTTCCAACATCCTTCTTCAATAGGAGTGTAGCTAGGTTCCAACTCCCATGTCCGAGTGGGTAGCAGATATCTGCCTCCCATGCATACACACTTCTGAGAGTTGAGCTTATGGCCTGTAACCCTACATCCTGCCTGCCGCTACCTTTCGCTTCCAAAAGGCCTAGGCTCGCTGCTTGACGCAAGTGTTGGGAGAGGTAACTAGAATCTCCCGGCACACAAGACGAGTGCCTCCAAGCTCAATCAAGCGATTTCCTAGTAATTCCTGGGGTAGACTGGTGCTACGTACTAAGTTCCATACGTGAGTAGGTAGTTGAACGCCTTGTCCAAAAACATCTTACTTCTGAGAGTTGAGCTCACCCTCAGTCCCTCACAGTTCCACACTGCCTGCAGAGTGAGTTTCGCACGTCTTCACCAGAGACGTTTGCCAGAGGCTTCTGAGACGCAAGTTAACAATGCAGACCTGGAGGGTATCTCCAGGTGCAGTACAGTGGTAATCTGGGAACCTCCTTACTCAGAATACTGCTACCTTCACACTGTCATAAGAATGCAGCTAGTTGAGAGCTGGCTTCTAGGCATGCTTCCCTGTGAGAGCTGAGGACAGGGCAGAACCCTCCCGCACCCTGCCTGACTGTAGACGTACCTGCTAACCTCCTTATGTTAGTGGCTGGGATAGGTTGTGGGAAAAGCATGTGTAAGCATTGGGCCTGAACTCCCGTGTATCTGAGTTGAATACAGCGATTTCCAACATCCTTCTTCAATAGGAGTGTAGCTAGGTTCCAACTCCCATGTCCGAGTTGGTAGCAGATATCTGCCTCCCATGCATACACACTTCTGAGAGTTGAGCTTATGGCCTGTAACCCTACATCCTGCCTGCCGCTACCTTTCGCTTCCAAAAGGCCTAGGCTCGCTGCTTGACGCAAGTGTTGGGAGAGGTAACTGGAATCTCCCGGCACACAAGACGAGTGCCTCCAATCTCAATCAAGCGATTTCCTAGTAATTCCTGGGGTAGACTGGTGCTACGTACTAAGTTCCATACGTGAGTAGGTAGTTGAACGCCTTGTCCAAAAACATCTTCCTTCTGAGAGTTGAGCTCACCCTCAGTCCCTCACAGTTCCACACTGCCTGCAGAGTGAGTTTCGCACGTCTTCACCAGAGACGTTTGCCAGAGGCTTCTGAGACGCAAGTTAACAATGCAGACCTGGAGGGTATCTCCAGGTGCAGTAGAGTGGTAATCTGGGAACCTCCTGTCTCAGAATACTGCTACCTTCACCCTGCCATAAGAATGCAGCTAGTTGACAGCTGGCTTCAAGGCATGCTTCCCTGTGAGAGCTAAGGACAGGGCACAACCCTCCCGCATCCTGCTTGACTGTAGAAGGAGCTGCTAACGTCCTCATGTTAGTGGCAGGGAAAGGTTGTGCGAAAAGCATGTGGAAACGTTGTGCCTGAACCCACGTGTGTCTGAGTTGAATACAGCGATTTCCAAAGTCCTTCTTCATCAGAGTGTAGCTAGGTTCCCACTCGCATGTCCGAGTGGGTAGCAGACATCTGCCTCCCATGCATACCCACTTCTGAGAGTTGAGCTTATGACCTGTACCCCTACCTCCTGCCTGCAGCTACCTTTCGCTTCCAAAAGGCCTAGGCTCGCTGCTTCACCGAAGTGTTGGGAGAGGTAACTGGAATCTCCCGGCACACAAGACTAGTGCCTCCAAGCTCAATCCAGCGATTTCCCAGTAATTCCTGGGGTAGACTGGTGCTACATACTAAGTTCCATAGGTGAGAAGGTAGCTGAACGCCTTGTCCAAAATCATCTTACTGCTGAGAGTTGAGCTCACCCTCAGTCCCTCACAGTTCCACACTGCCTGCAGAGTAGGTTTCCCACGTCTTCACCAGAGACTTTTGCCAGAGGCCTCTGAGACGCAAGTTAACAATGCAGACCTGGAGGGTATCTCCAGGTGCAGTAGAGTGGTAATCTGGGAACCTCCTTACTCAGAATACTGCTACCTTCACACTGTCATAAGAATGCAGCTAGTTGAGAGCTGGCTTCTAGGCATGCTTCCCTGTGAGAGCTGAGGACAGGGCAGAACCCTCCCGCACCCTGCCTGACTGTAGACGTACCTGCTAACCTCGTTATGTTAGTGGCTGGGATAGGTTGTGGGAAAAGCATGTGTAAGCATTGGGCCTGAACTCCCGTGTATCTGAGTTGAATACAGCGATTTCCAACATCCTTCTTCAATAGGAGTGTAGCTAGGTTCCAACTCCCATGTCCGAGTGGGTAGCAGATATCTGCCTCCCATGCATACACACTTCTGAGAGTTGAGCTTATGGCCTGTAACCCTACATCCTGCCTGCCGCTACCTTTCGCTTCCAAAAGGCCTAGGCTCGCTGCTTGACGCAAGTGTTGGGAGAGGTAACTGGAATCTCCCGGCACACAAGACGAGTGCCTCCAAGCTCAATCAAGCGATTTCCTAGTAATTCCTGGGGTAGACTGGTGCTACATACTAAGTTCCATACGTGAGTAGGTAGTTGAACGCCTTGTCCAAAATCATCTTACTGCTGAGAGTTGAGCTCACCCTCAGTCCCTCACAGTTCCACACTGCCTGCAGAGTAGGTTTCCCACGTCTTCACCAGAGACTTTTGCCAGAGGCTTCTGAGACGCAAGTTAACAATGCAGACCTGGAGGGTATCTCCAGGTGCAGTAGAGTGGTAATCTGGGAACCTCCTGTCTCAGAATACTGCTACCTTCACCCTGCCATAAGAATGCAGCTAGTTGACAGCTGGCTTCAAGGCATGCTTCCATGTGAGAGCTAAGGACAGGGCACAACCCTCCCGCATCCTGCTTGACTGTAGAAGGAGCTGCTAACGTCCTCATGTTAGTGACAGGGAAAGGTTGTGCGAAAAGCATGTGGAATCGTTGTGCCTGAACCCACGTGTGTCTGAGTTGAATACAGCGATTTCCAAAGTCCTTCTTCATCAGAGTGTAGCTAGGTTCCCACTCGCATGTACGAGTGGGTAGCAGACATCTGCCTCCCATGCATACCCACTTCTGAGAGTTGAGCTTATGGCCTGTAACCCTACCTCCTGCCTGCAGCTACCTTTCGCTTCCAAAAGGCCTAGGCTCGCTGCTTCACCGAAGTGTTGGGAGAGGTAACTGGAATCTCCCGGCACACAAGGCTAGTGCCTCCAAGCTCAATCCAGCGATTTCCCAGTAATTCCTGGGGTAGACTGGTGCTACATACTAAGTTCCATAGGTGAGAAGGTAGCTGAACGCCTTGTCCAAAATCATCTTACTGCTGAGAGTTGAGCTCACCCTCAGTCCCTCACAGTTCCACACTGCCTGCAGAGTAGGTTTCCCACGTCTTCACCAGAGACTTTTGCCAGAGGCTTCTGAGACGCAAGTTAACAATGCAGACCTGGAGGGTATCTCCAGGTGCAGTAGAGTGGTAATCTGGGAACCTCCTTACTCAGAATACTGCTACCTTCACACTGTCATAAGAATGCAGCTAGTTGAGAGCTGGCTTCAAGGCATGCTTCCCTGTGAGAGCTCAGGACAGGGCACAACCCTCCCGCATCCTGCTTGACTGTAGAAGGAGCTGCTAACGTCCTCCTGTTAGTGGCAGGGAAAGGTTGTGCGAAAAGCATGTGGAATCGTTGTGCCTGAACCCACGTGTGTCTGAGTTGAATACAGCGATTTCCAAAGTCCTTCTTCATCAGAGTGTAGCTAGGTTCCCACTCGCATGTACGAGTGGGTAGCAGACATCTGCCTCCCATGCATACCCACTTCTGAGAGTTGAGCTTATGGCCTGTAACCCTACCTCCTGTCTGCAGCTACCTTTCGCTTCCAAAAGGCCTAGGCTCGCTGCTTCACCGAAGTGTTGGGAGAGGTAACTGGAATCTCCCGGCACACAAGGCTAGTGCCTCCAAGCTCAATCCAGCGATTTCCCAGTAATTCCTGGGGTAGACTGGTGCTACATACTAAGTTCCATAGGTGAGAATGTAGTTGAACGCCTTGTCCAAAATCATCTTACTGCTGAGAGTTAAGCTCACCCTCAGTCCCTCACAGTTCCACACTGCCTGCAGAGTAGGGTTCCCACGTCTTCACCAGAGACTTTTGCCAGAGGCTTCTGAGACGCAAATTAACAATGCAGACCCGGAGGGTATCTCCAGGTGCAGTAGAGTGGTAATCTGGGAACCTCCTTACTCAGAATACTGCTACCTCCACACTGTCATAAGAATGCAGCTAGTTGAGAGCTGGCTTCTAGGCATGCTTCCCTGTGAGAGCTGAGGACAGGGCAGAACCCTCCCGCACCCTGCCTGACTGTAGACGTACCTGCTAACCTCCTTATGTTAGTGGCTGGGATAGGTTGTGGGAAAAGCATGTGTAAGCATTGGGCCTGAACTCCCGTGTATCTGAGTTGAATACAGCGATTTCCAACATCCTTCTTCAATAGGAGTGTAGCTAGGTTCCAACTCCCATGTCCGAGTGGGTAGCAGATATCTGCCTCCCATGCATACACACTTCTGAGAGTTGAGCTTATGGCCTGTAACCCTACATCCTGCCTGCCGCTACCTTTCGCTTCCAAAAGGCCTAGGCTCGCTGCTTGACGCAAGTGTTGGGAGAGGTAACTGGAATCTCCCGGCACACAAGACGAGTGCCTCCAAGCTCAATCAAGCGATTTCCTAGTAATTCCTGGGGTAGACTGGTGCTACGTACTAAGTTCCATACGTGAGTAGGTAGTTGAACGCCTTGTCCGAAAACATCCTACTTCTGAGAGTTGAGCTCACCCTCAGTCCCTCACAGTTCCACACTGCCTGCAGAGTGAGTTTCGCACGTCTTCACCAGAGACGTTTGCCAGAGGCTTCTGAGACGCAAGTTAACAATGCAGACCTGGAGGGTATCTCCAGGTGCAGTAGAGTGGTAATCTGGGAACCTCCTGTCTCAGAATACTGCTACCTTCACCCTGCCATAAGAATGCAGCTAGTTGACAGCTGGCTTCAAGGCATGCTTCCCTGTGAGAGCTAAGGACAGGGCACAACCCTCCCGCATCCTGCTTGACTGTAGAAGGAGCTGCTAACGTCCTCATGTTAGTGACAGGGAAAGGTTGTGCGAAAAGCATGTGGAATCGTTGTGCCTGAACCCACGTGTGTCTGAGTTGAATACAGCGATTTCCAAAGTCCTTCTTCATCAGAGTGTAGCTAGGTTCCCACTCGCATGTCCGAGTGGGTAGCAGACATCTGCCTCCCATGCATACCCACTTCTGAGAGTTGAGCTTATGGCCTGTAACCCTACCTCCTGCCTGCAGCTACCTTTCGCTTCCAAAAGGCCTAGGCTCGCTGCTTCACCGAAGTGTTGGGAGAGGTAACTGGAATCTCCCGGCACACAAGGCTAGTGCCTCCAAGCTCAATCCAGCGATTTCCCAGTAATTCCTGGGGTAGACTGGTGCTACATACTAAGTTCCATAGGTGAGAAGGTAGCTGAACGCCTTGTCCAAAATCATCTTACTGCTGAGAGTTGAGCTCACCCTCAGTCCCTCACAGTTCCACACTGCCTGCAGAGTAGGTTTCCCACGTCTTCACCAGAGACTTTTGCCAGAGGCCTCTGAGACGCAAGTTAACAATGCAGACCTGGAGGGTATCTCCAGGTGCAGTAGAGTGGTAATCTGGGAACCTCCTTACTCAGAATACTGCTACCTTCACACTGTCATAAGAATGCAGCTAGTTGAGAGCTGGCTTCTAGGCATGCTTCCCTGTGAGAGCTGAGGACAGGGCAGAACCCTCCCGCACCCTGCCTGACTGTAGACGTACCTGCTAACCTCGTTATGTTAGTGGCTGGGATAGGTTGTGGGAAAAGCATGTGTAAGCATTGGGCCTGAACTCCCGTGTATCTGAGTTGAATACAGCGATTTCCAACATCCTTCTTCAATAGGAGTGTAGCTAGGTTCCAACTCCCATGTCCGAGTGGGTAGCAGATATCTGCCTCCCATGCATACACACTTCTGAGAGTTGAGCTTATGGCCTGTAACCCTACATCCTGCCTGCCGCTACCTTTCGCTTCCAAAAGGCCTAGGCTCGCTGCTTGACGCAAGTGTTGGGAGAGGTAACTGGAATCTCCCGGCACACAAGACGAGTGCCTCCAAGCTCAATCAAGCGATTTCCTAGTAATTCCTGGGGTAGACTGGTGCTACGTACTAAGTTCCATACGTGAGTAGGTAGTTGAACGCCTTGTCCAAAATCATCTTACTGCTGAGAGTTGAGCTCACCCTCAGTCCCTCACAGTTCCACACTGCCTGCAGAGTAGGTTTCCCACGTCTTCACCAGAGACTTTTGCCAGAGGCTTCTGAGACGCAAGTTAACAATGCAGACCTGGAGGGTATCTCCAGGTGCAGTAGAGTGGTAATCTGGGAACCTCCTGTCTCAGAATACTGCTACCTTCACCCTGCCATAAGAATGCAGCTAGTTGACAGCTGGCTTCAAGGCATGCTTCCATGTGAGAGCTAAGGACAGGGCACAACCCTCCCGCATCCTGCTTGACTGTAGAAGGAGCTGCTAACGTCCTCATGTTAGTGACAGGGAAAGGTTGTGCGAAAAGCATGTGGAATCGTTGTGCCTGAACCCACGTGTGTCTGAGTTGAATACAGCGATTTCCAAAGTCCTTCTTCATCAGAGTGTAGCTAGGTTCCCACTCGCATGTCCGAGTGGGTAGCAGACATCTGCCTCCCATGCATACCCACTTCTGAGAGTTGAGCTTATGGCCTGTAACCCTACCTCCTGCCTGCAGCTACCTTTCGCTTCCAAAAGGCCTAGGCTCGCTGCTTCACCGAAGTGTTGGGAGAGGTAACTGGAATCTCCCGGCGACACAAGGCTAGTGCCTCCAAGCTCAATCCAGCGATTTCCCAGTAATTCCTGGGGTAGACTGGTGCTACATACTAAGTTCCATAGGTGAGAAGGTAGCTGAACGCCTTGTCCAAAATCATCTTACTGCTGAGAGTTGAGCTCACCCTCAGTCCCTCACAGTTCCACACTGCCTGCAGAGTAGGTTTCCCACGTCTTCACCAGAGACTTTTGCCAGAGGCTTCTGAGACGCAAGTTAACAATGCAGACCTGGAGGGTATCTCCAGGTGCAGTAGAGTGGTAATCTGGGAACCTCCTTACTCAGAATACTGCTACCTTCACACTGTCATAAGAATGCAGCTAGTTGAGAGCTGGCTTCAAGGCATGCTTCCCTGTGAGAGCTCAGGACAGGGCACAACCCTCCCGCATCCTGCTTGACTGTAGAAGGAGCTGCTAACGTCCTCCTGTTAGTGGCAGGGAAAGGTTGTGCGAAAAGCATGTGGAATCGTTGTGCCTGAACCCACGTGTGTCTGAGTTGAATACAGCGATTTCCAAAGTCCTTCTTCATCAGAGTGTAGCTAGGTTCCCACTCGCATGTACGAGTGGGTAGCAGACATCTGCCTCCCATGCATACCCACTTCTGAGAGTTGAGCTTATGGCCTGTAACCCTACCTCCTGTCTGCAGCTACCTTTCGCTTCCAAAAGGCCTAGGCTCGCTGCTTCACCGAAGTGTTGGGAGAGGTAACTGGAATCTCCCGGCACACAAGGCTAGTGCCTCCAAGCTCAATCCAGCGATTTCCCAGTAATTCCTGGGGTAGACTGGTGCTACATACTAAGTTCCATAGGTGAGAATGTAGTTGAACGCCTTGTCCAAAATCATCTTACTGCTGAGAGTTAAGCTCACCCTCAGTCCCTCACAGTTCCACACTGCCTGCAGAGTAGGGTTCCCACGTCTTCACCAGAGACTTTTGCCAGAGGCTTCTGAGACGCAAATTAACAATGCAGACCCGGAGGGTATCTCCAGGTGCAGTAGAGTGGTAATCTGGGAACCTCCTTACTCAGAATACTGCTACCTCCACACTGTCATAAGAATGCAGCTAGTTGAGAGCTGGCTTCTAGGCATGCTTCCCTGTGAGAGCTGAGGACAGGGCAGAACCCTCCCGCACCCTGCCTGACTGTAGACGTACCTGCTAACCTCCTTATGTTAGTGGCTGGGATAGGTTGTGGGAAAAGCATGTGTAAGCATTGGGCCTGAACTCCCGTGTATCTGAGTTGAATACAGCGATTTCCAACATCCTTCTTCAATAGGAGTGTAGCTAGGTTCCAACTCCCATGTCCGAGTGGGTAGCAGATATCTGCCTCCCATGCATACACACTTCTGAGAGTTGAGCTTATGGCCTGTAACCCTACATCCTGCCTGCCGCTACCTTTCGCTTCCAAAAGGCCTAGGCTCGCTGCTTGACGCAAGTGTTGGGAGAGGTAACTGGAATCTCCCGGCACACAAGACGAGTGCCTCCAAGCTCAATCAAGCGATTTCCTAGTAATTCCTGGGGTAGACTGGTGCTAGGTACTAAGTTCCATACGTGAGTAGGTAGTTGAACGCCTTGTCCGAAAACATCTTACTTCTGAGAGTTGAGCTCACCCTCAGTCCCTCACAGTTCCACACTGCCTGCAGAGTGAGTTTCGCACGTCTTCACCAGAGACGTTTGCCAGAGGCTTCTGAGACGCAAGTTAACAATGCAGACCTGGAGGGTATCTCCAGGTGCAGTAGAGTGGTAATCTGGGAACCTCCTGTCTCAGAATACTGCTACCTTCACCCTGCCATAAGAATGCAGCTAGTTGACAGCTGGCTTCAAGGCATGCTTCCCTGTGAGAGCTAAGGACAGGGCACAACCCTCCCGCATCCTGCTTGACTGTAGAAGGAGCTGCTAACGTCCTCATGTTAGTGACAGGGAAAGGTTGTGCGAAAAGCATGTGGAATCGTTGTGCCTGAACCCACGTGTGTCTGAGTTGAATACAGCGATTTCCAAAGTCCTTCTTCATCAGAGTGTAGCTAGGTTCCCACTCGCATGTCCGAGTGGGTAGCAGACATCTGCCTCCCATGCATACCCACTTCTGAGAGTTGAGCTTATGGCCTGTAACCCTACCTCCTGCCTGCAGCTACCTTTCGCTTCCAAAAGGCCTAGGCTCGCTGCTTCACCGAAGTGTTGGGAGAGGTAACTGGAATCTCCCGGCACACAAGGCTAGTGCCTCCAAGCTCAATCCAGCGATTTCCCAGTAATTCCTGGGGTAGACTGGTGCTACATACTAAGTTCCATAGGTGAGAAGGTAGCTGAACGCCTTGTCCAAAATCATCTTACTGCTGAGAGTTGAGCTCACCCTCAGTCCCTCACAGTTCCACACTGCCTGCAGAGTAGGTTTCCCACTTCTTCACCAGAGACTTTTGCCAGAGGCTTCTGAGACGCAAGTTAACAATGCAGACCTGGAGGGTATCTCCAGGTGCAGTAGAGTGGTAATCTGGGAACCTCCTTACTCAGAATACTGCTACCTTCACACTGTCATAAGAATGCAGCTAGTTGAGAGCTGGCTTCTAGGCATGCTTCCCTGTGAGAGCTGAGGACAGGGCAGAACCCTCCCGCACCCTGCCTGACTGTAGACGTACCTGCTAACCTCCTTATGTTAGTGGCTGGGATAGGTTGTGGGAAAAGCATGTGTAAGCATTGGGCCTGAACTCCCGTGTATCTGAGTTGAATACAGCGATTTCCAACATCCTTCTTCAATAGGAGTGTAGCTAGGTTCCAACTCCCATGTCCGAGTGGGTAGCAGATATCTGCCTCCCATGCATACACACTTCTGAGAGTTGAGCTTATGGCCTGTAACCCTACATCCTGCATGCCGCTACCTTTCGCTTCCAAAAGGCCTAGGCTCGCTGCTTGACGCAAGTGTTGGGAGAGGTAACTGGAATCTCCCGGCACACAAGACGAGTGCCTCCAAGCTCAATCAAGCGATTTCCTAGTAATTCCTGGGGTAGACTGGTGCTACGTACTAAGTTCCATACGTGAGTAGGTAGTTGAACGCCTTGTCCAAAAACATCTTACTTCTGAGAGTTGAGCTCACCCTCAGTCCCTCACAGTTCCACACTGCCTGCAGAGTGAGTTTCGCACGTCTTCACCAGAGACGTTTGCCAGAGGCTTCTGAGACGCAAGTTAACAATGCAGACCTGGAGGGTATCTCCAGGTGCAGTAGAGTGGTAATCTGGGAACCTCCTGTCTCAGAATACTGCTACCTTCACCTTGCCATAAGAATGCAGCTAGTTGACAGCTGGCTTCAAGGCATGCTTCCCTGTGAGAGCTAAGGACAGGGCACAACCCTCCCGCATCCTGCTTGACTGTAGAAGGAGCTGCTAACGTCCTCATGTTAGTGGCAGGGAAAGGTTGTGCGAAAAGCATGTGGAAACGTTGTGCCTGAACCCACGTGTGTCTGAGTTGAATACAGCGATTTCCAAAGTCCTTCTTCATCAGAGTGTAGCTAGGTTCCCACTCGCATGTCCGAGTGGGTAGCAGACATCTGCCTCCCATGCATACCCACTTCTGAGAGTTGAGCTTATGACCTGTACCCCTACCTCCTGCCTGCAGCTACCTTTCGCTTCCAAAAGGCCTAGGCTCGCTGCTTCACCGAAGTGTTGGGAGAGGTAACTGGAATCTCCCGGCACACAAGACTAGTGCCTCCAAGCTCAATCCAGCGATTTCCCAGTAATTCCTGGGGTAGACTGGTGCTACATACTAAGTTCCATAGGTGAGAAGGTAGCTGAACGCCTTGTCCAAAATCATCTTACTGCTGAGAGTTGAGCTCACCCTCAGTCCCTCACAGTTCCACACTGCCTGCAGAGTAGGTTTCCCACGTCTTCACCAGAGACTTTTGCCAGAGGCCTCTGAGACGCAAGTTAACAATGCAGACCTGGAGGGTATCTCCAGGTGCAGTAGAGTGGTAATCTGGGAACCTCCTGTCTCAGAATACTGCTACCTTCACACTGTCATAAGAATGCAGCTAGTTGAGAGCTGGCTTCTAGGCATGCTTCCCTGTGAGAGCTGAGGACAGGGCAGAACCCTCCCGCACCCTGCCTGACTGTAGACGTACCTGCTAACCTCCTTATGTTAGTGGCTGGGATAGGTTGTGGGAAAAGCATGTGTAAGCATTGGGCCTGAACTCCCGTGTATCTGAGTTGAATACAGCGATTTCCAACATCCTTCTTCAATAGGAGTGTAGCTAGGTTCCAACTCCCATGTCCGAGTGGGTAGCAGATATCTGCCTCCCATGCATACACACTTCTGAGAGTTGAGCTTATGGCCTGTAAACCTACATCCTGCCTGCCGCTACCTTTCGCTTCCAAAAGGCCTAGGCTCGCTGCTTGACGCAAGTGTTGGGAGAGGTAACTGGAATCTCCCGGCACACAAGACGAGTGCCTCCAAGCTCAATCAAGCGATTTCCTAGTAATTCCTGGGGTAGACTGGTGCTACGTACTAAGTTCCATACGTGAGTAGGTAGTTGAACGCCTTGTCCAAAAACATCTTACTTCTGAGAGTTGAGCTCACCCTCAGTCCCTCACAGTCCACACTGCCTGCAGAGTGAGTTTCCCACGTCTTCACCAGAGACTTTTGCCAGAGGCTTCTGAGACGCAAGTTAACAATGCAGACCTGGAGGGTATCTCCAGGTGCAGTACAGTGGTAATCTGGGAACCTCCTTACTCAGAATACTGCTACCTTCACACTGTCATAAGAATGCAGCTAGTTGAGAGCTGGCTTCTAGGCATGCTTCCCTGTGAGAGCTGAGGACAGGGCAGAACCCTCCCGCACCCTGCCTGACTGTAGATGTACCTGCTAACCTCCTTATGTTAGTGGCTGGGATAGGTTGTGGGAAAAGCATGTGTAAGCATTGGGCCTGAACTCCCGTGTATCTGAGTTGAATACAGCGATTTCCAACATCCTTCTTCAATAGGAGTGTAGCTAGGTTCCAACTCCCATGTCCGAGTGGGTAGCAGATATCTGCCTCCCATGCATACACACTTCTGAGAGTTGAGCTTATGGCCTGTAACCCTACATCCTGCCTGCCGCTACCTTTCGCTTCCAAAAGGCCTAGGCTCGCTGCTTGACGCAAGTGTTGGGAGAGGTAACTGGAATCTCCCGGCACACAAGACGAGTGCCTCCAAGCTCAATCAAGCGATTTCCTAGTAATTCCTGGGGTAGACTGGTGCTACGTACTAAGTTCCATACGTGAGTAGGTAGTTGAACGCCTTGTCCAAAAACATCTTACTTCTGAGAGTTGAGCTCACCCTCAGTCCCTCACAGTTCCACACTGCCTGCAGAGTGAGTTTCGCACGTCTTCACCAGAGACGTTTGCCAGAGGCTTCTGAGACGCAAGTTAACAATGCAGACCTGGAGGGTATCTCCAGGTGCAGTAGAGTGGTAATCTGGGAACCTCCTGTCTCAGAATACTGCTACCTTCACCCTGCCATAAGAATGCAGCTAGTTGACAGCTGGCTTCAAGGCATGCTTCCCTGTGAGAGCTAAGGACAGGGCACAACCCTCCCGCATCCTGCTTGACTGTAGAAGGAGCTGCTAACGTCCTCCTGTTAGTGGCAGGGAAAGGTTGTGCGAAAAGCATGTGGAAACGTTGTGCCTGAACCCACGTGTGTCTGAGTTGAATACAGCGATTTCCAAAGTCCTTCTTCATCAGAGTGTAGCTAGGTTCCCACTCGCATGTCCGAGTGGGTAGCAGACATCTGCCTCCCATGCATACCCACTTCTGAGAGTTGAGCTTATGGCCTGTAACCCTACTTCCTGCCTGCAGCTACCTTTCGCTTCCAAAAGGCCTAGGCTCGCTGCTTCACCGAAGTGTTGGGAGAGGTAACTGGAATCTCCCGGCACACAAGACTAGTGCCTCCAAGCTCAATCCAGCGATTTCCCAGTAATTCCTGGGGTAGACTGGTGCTACATACTAAGTTCCATAGGTGAGAAGGTAGCTGAACGCCTTGTCCAAAATCATCTTACTGCTGAGAGTTGAGCTCACCCTCAGTCCCTCACAGTTCCACACTGCCTGCAGAGTAGGTTTCCCACGTCTTCACCAGAGACTTTTGCCAGAGGCTTCTGAGACGCAAGTTAACAATGCAGACCTGGAGGGTATCTCCAGGTGCAGTAGAGTGGTAATCTGGGAACCTCCTTACTCAGAATACTGCTACCTTCACACTGTCATAAGAATGCAGCTAGTTGAGAGCTGGCTTCTAGGCATGCTTCCCTGTGAGAGCTGAGGACAGGGCAGAACCCTCCCGCACCCTGCCTGACTGTAGACGTACCTGCTAACCTCCTTATGTTAGTGGCTGGGATAGGTTGTGGGAAAAGCATGTGTAAGCATTGGGCCTGAACTCCCGTGTATCTGAGTTGAATACAGGGATTTCCAACATCCTTCTTCAATAGGAGTGTAGCTAGGTTCCAACTCCCATGTCCGAGTGGGTAGCAGATATCTGCCTCCCATGCATACACACTTCTGAGAGTTGAGCTTATGGCCTGTAACCCTACATCCTGCCTGCCGCTACCTTTCGCTTCCAAAAGGCCTAGGCTCGCTGCTTGACGCAAGTGTTGGGAGAGGTAACTGGAATCTCCCGGCACACAAGACGAGTGCCTCCAATCTCAATCAAGCGATTTCCTAGTAATTCCTGGGGTAGACTGGTGCTACGTACTAAGTTCCATACGTGAGTAGGTAGTTGAACGCCTTGTCCAAAAACATCTTACTTCTGAGAGTTGAGCTCACCCTCAGTCCCTCACAGTTCCACACTGCCTGCAGAGTGAGTTTCGCACGTCTTCACGAGAGACGTTTGCCAGAGGCTTCTGAGACGCAAGTTAACAATGCAGACCTGGAGGGTATCTCCTGGTGCAGTAGAGTGGTAATCTGGGAACCTCCTGTCTCAGAATACTGCTACCTTCACCCTGCCATAAGAATGCAGCTAGTTGACAGCTGGCTTCAAGGCATGCTTCCCTGTGAGAGCTAAGGACAGGGCACAACCCTCCCGCATCCTGCTTGACTGTAGAAGGAGCTGCTAACGTCCTCATGTTAGTGACAGGGAAAGGTTGTGCGAAAAGCATGTGGAATCGTTGTGCCTGAACCCACGTGTGTCTGAGTTGAATACAGCGATTTCCAAAGTCCTTCTTCATCAGAGTGTAGCTAGGTTCCCACTCGCATGTACGAGTGGGTAGCAGACATCTGCCTCCCATGCATACCCACTTCTGAGAGTTGAGCTTATGGCCTGTAACCCTACCTCCTGCCTGCAGCTACCTTTCGCTTCCAAAAGGCCTAGGCTCGCTGCTTCACCGAAGTGTTGGGAGAGGTAACTGGAATCTCCCGGCACACAAGGCTAGTGCCTCCAAGCTCAATCCAGCGATTTCCCAGTAATTCCTGGGGTAGACTGGTGCTACATACTAAGTTCCATAGGTGAGAAGGTAGCTGAACGCCTTGTCCAAAATCATCTTACTGCTGAGAGTTGAGCTCACCCTCAGTCCCTCACAGTTCCACACTGCCTGCAGAGTAGGTTTCCCACGTCTTCACCAGAGACTTTTGCCAGAGGCTTCTGAGACGCAAGTTAACAATGCAGACCTGGAGGGTATCTCCAGGTGCAGTAGAGTGGTAATCTGGGAACCTCCTTACTCAGAATACTGCTACCTTCACACTGTCATAAGAATGCAGCTAGTTGAGAGCTGGCTTCAAGGCATGCTTCCCTGTGAGAGCTCAGGACAGGGCACAACCCTCCCGCATCCTGCTTGACTGTAGAAGGAGCTGCTAACGTCCTCCTGTTAGTGGCAGGGAAAGGTTGTGCGAAAAGCATGTGGAATCGTTGTGCCTGAACCCACGTGTGTCTGAGTTGAATACAGCGATTTCCAAAGTCCTTCTTCATCAGAGTGTAGCTAGGTTCCCACTCGCATGTACGAGTGGGTAGCAGACATCTGCCTCCCATGCATACCCACTTCTGAGAGTTGAGCTTATGGCCTGTAACCCTACCTCCTGTCTGCAGCTACCTTTCGCTTCCAAAAGGCCTAGGCTCGCTGCTTCACCGAAGTGTTGGGAGAGGTAACTGGAATCTCCCGGCACACAAGGCTAGTGCCTCCAAGCTCAATCCAGCGATTTCCCAGTAATTCCTGGGGTAGACTGGTGCTACATACTAAGTTCCATAGGTGAGAAGGTAGCTGAACGCCTTGTCCAAAATCATCTTACTGCTGAGAGTTGAGCTCATCCTCAGTCCCTCACAGTTCCACACTGCCTGCAGAGTAGGTTTCCCACGTCTTCACCAGAGACTTTTGCCAGAGGCTTCTGAGACGCAAGTTAACAATGCAGACCTGGAGGGTATCTCCAGGAGCAGTAGAGTGGTAATCTGGGAACCTCCTTACTCAGAATACTGCTACCTTCACACTGTCATAAGAATGCAGCTAGTTGAGAGCTGGCTTCTAGGCATGCTTCCCTGTGAGAGCTGAGGACAGGGCAGAACCCCCCCGCACCCTGCCTGACTGTAGACGTACCTGCTAACCTCCTTATGTTAGTGGCTGGGATAGGTTGTGGGAAAAGCATGTGTAAGCATTGGGCCTGAACTCCCGTGTATCTGAGTTGAATACAGCGATTTCCAACATCCTTCTTCAATAGGAGTGTAGCTAGGTTCCAACTCCCATGTCCGAGTGGGTAGCAGATATCTGCCTCCCATGCATACACACTTCTGAGAGTTGAGCTTATGGCCTGTAACCCTACATCCTGCCTGCCGCTACCTTTCGCTTCCAAAAGGCCTAGGCTCGCTGCTTGACGCAAGTGTTGGGAGAGGTAACTAGAATCTCCCGGCACACAAGACGAGTGCCTCCAAGCTCAATCAAGCGATTTCCTAGTAATTCCTGGGGTAGACTGGTGCTACGTACTAAGTTCCATACGTGAGTAGGTAGTTGAACGCCTTGTCCAAAAACATCTTACTTCTGAGAGTTGAGCTCACCCTCAGTCCCTCACAGTTCCACACTGCCTGCAGAGTGAGTTTCGCACGTCTTCACCAGAGACGTTTGCCAGAGGCTTCTGAGACGCAAGTTAACAATGCAGACCTGGAGGGTATCTCCAGGTGCAGTACAGTGGTAATCTGGGAACCTCCTTACTCAGAATACTGCTACCTTCACACTGTCATAAGAATGCAGCTAGTTGAGAGCTGGCTTCTAGGCATGCTTCCCTGTGAGAGCTGAGGACAGGGCAGAACCCTCCCGCACCCTGCCTGACTGTAGACGTACCTGCTAACCTCCTTATGTTAGTGGCTGGGATAGGTTGTGGGAAAAGCATGTGTAAGCATTGGGCCTGAACTCCCGTGTATCTGAGTTGAATACAGCGATTTCCAACATCCTTCTTCAATAGGAGTGTAGCTAGGTTCCAACTCCCATGTCCGAGTTGGTAGCAGATATCTGCCTCCCATGCATACACACTTCTGAGAGTTGAGCTTATGGCCTGTAACCCTACATCCTGCCTGCCGCTACCTTTCGCTTCCAAAAGGCCTAGGCTCGCTGCTTGACGCAAGTGTTGGGAGAGGTAACTGGAATCTCCCGGCACACAAGACGAGTGCCTCCAATCTCAATCAAGCGATTTCCTAGTAATTCCTGGGGTAGACTGGTGCTACGTACTAAGTTCCATACGTGAGTAGGTAGTTGAACGCCTTGTCCAAAAACATCTTCCTTCTGAGAGTTGAGCTCACCCTCAGTCCCTCACAGTTCCACACTGCCTGCAGAGTGAGTTTCGCACGTCTTCACCAGAGACGTTTGCCAGAGGCTTCTGAGACGCAAGTTAACAATGCAGACCTGGAGGGTATCTCCAGGTGCAGTAGAGTGGTAATCTGGGAACCTCCTGTCTCAGAATACTGCTACCTTCACCCTGCCATAAGAATGCAGCTAGTTGACAGCTGGCTTCAAGGCATGCTTCCCTGTGAGAGCTAAGGACAGGGCACAACCCTCCCGCATCCTGCTTGACTGTAGAAGGAGCTGCTAACGTCCTCATGTTAGTGGCAGGGAAAGGTTGTGCGAAAAGCATGTGGAAACGTTGTGCCTGAACCCACGTGTGTCTGAGTTGAATACAGCGATTTCCAAAGTCCTTCTTCATCAGAGTGTAGCTAGGTTCCCACTCGCATGTCCGAGTGGGTAGCAGACATCTGCCTCCCATGCATACCCACTTCTGAGAGTTGAGCTTATGACCTGTACCCCTACCTCCTGCCTGCAGCTACCTTTCGCTTCCAAAAGGCCTAGGCTCGCTGCTTCACCGAAGTGTTGGGAGAGGTAACTGGAATCTCCCGGCACACAAGACTAGTGCCTCCAAGCTCAATCCAGCGATTTCCCAGTAATTCCTGGGGTAGACTGGTGCTACATACTAAGTTCCATAGGTGAGAAGGTAGCTGAACGCCTTGTCCAAAATCATCTTACTGCTGAGAGTTGAGCTCACCCTCAGTCCCTCACAGTTCCACACTGCCTGCAGAGTAGGTTTCCCACGTCTTCACCAGAGACTTTTGCCAGAGGCCTCTGAGACGCAAGTTAACAATGCAGACCTGGAGGGTATCTCCAGGTGCAGTAGAGTGGTAATCTGGGAACCTCCTTACTCAGAATACTGCTACCTTCACACTGTCATAAGAATGCAGCTAGTTGAGAGCTGGCTTCTAGGCATGCTTCCCTGTGAGAGCTGAGGACAGGGCAGAACCCTCCCGCACCCTGCCTGACTGTAGACGTACCTGCTAACCTCCTTATGTTAGTGGCTGGGATAGGTTGTGGGAAAAGCATGTGTAAGCATTGGGCCTGAACTCCCGTGTATCTGAGTTGAATACAGCGATTTCCAACATCCTTCTTCAATAGGAGTGTAGCTAGGTTCCAACTCCCATGTCCGAGTGGGTAGCAGATATCTGCCTCCCATGCATACACACTTCTGAGAGTTGAGCTTATGGCCTGTAACCCTACATCCTGCCTGCCGCTACCTTCGCTTCCAAAAGGCCTAGGCTCGCTGCTTGACGCAAGTGTTGGATGGTAAACTGAGACTGCTAACTGAGTGCCCCAGCACAATCAAGCGAGATGTTCCTAGTAATTCCTGGTAATCGGCTGATATACTAAGTTCCATACGTGAGTAGGTAGTTGAACGCCTTGTCCAAAATCATCTTACTGCTGAGAGTTGAGCTCACCCTCAGTCCCTCACAGTTCCACACTGCCTGCAGAGTAGGTTTCCCACGTCTTCACCAGAGACTTTTGCCAGAGGCTTCTGAGACGCAAGTTAACAATGCAGACCTGGAGGGTATCTCCAGGTGCAGTAGAGTGGTAATCTGGGAACCTCCTGTCTCAGAATACTGCTACCTTCACCCTGCCATAAGAATGCAGCTAGTTGACAGCTGGCTTCAAGGCATGCTTCCATGTGAGAGCTAAGGACAGGGCACAACCCTCCCGCATCCTGCTTGACTGTAGAAGGAGCTGCTAACGTCCTCATGTTAGTGACAGGGAAAGGTTGTGCGAAAAGCATGTGGAATCGTTGTGCCTGAACCCACGTGTGTCTGAGTTGAATACAGCGATTTCCAAAGTCCTTCTTCATCAGAGTGTAGCTAGGTTCCCACTCGCATGTACGAGTGGGTAGCAGACATCTGCCTCCCATGCATACCCACTTCTGAGAGTTGAGCTTATGGCCTGTAACCCTACCTCCTGCCTGCAGCTACCTTTCGCTTCCAAAAGGCCTAGGCTCGCTGCTTCACCGAAGTGTTGGGAGAGGTAACTGGAATCTCCCGGCACACAAGGCTAGTGCCTCCAAGCTCAATCCAGCGATTTCCCAGTAATTCCTGGGGTAGACTGGTGCTACATACTAAGTTCCATAGGTGAGAAGGTAGCTGAACGCCTTGTCCAAAATCATCTTACTGCTGAGAGTTGAGCTCACCCTCAGTCCCTCACAGTTCCACACTGCCTGCAGAGTAGGTTTCCCACGTCTTCACCAGAGACTTTTGCCAGAGGCTTCTGAGACGCAAGTTAACAATGCAGACCTGGAGGGTATCTCCAGGTGCAGTAGAGTGGTAATCTGGGAACCTCCTTACTCAGAATACTGCTACCTTCACACTGTCATAAGAATGCAGCTAGTTGAGAGCTGGCTTCAAGGCATGCTTCCCTGTGAGAGCTCAGGACAGGGCACAACCCTCCCGCATCCTGCTTGACTGTAGAAGGAGCTGCTAACGTCCTCCTGTTAGTGGCAGGGAAAGGTTGTGCGAAAAGCATGTGGAATCGTTGTGCCTGAACCCACGTGTGTCTGAGTTGAATACAGCGATTTCCAAAGTCCTTCTTCATCAGAGTGTAGCTAGGTTCCCACTCGCATGTACGAGTGGGTAGCAGACATCTGCCTCCCATGCATACCCACTTCTGAGAGTTGAGCTTATGGCCTGTAACCCTACCTCCTGTCTGCAGCTACCTTTCGCTTCCAAAAGGCCTAGGCTCGCTGCTTCACCGAAGTGTTGGGAGAGGTAACTGGAATCTCCCGGCACACAAGGCTAGTGCCTCCAAGCTCAATCCAGCGATTTCCCAGTAATTCCTGGGGTAGACTGGTGCTACATACTAAGTTCCATAGGTGAGAATGTAGTTGAACGCCTTGTCCAAAATCATCTTACTGCTGAGAGTTAAGCTCACCCTCAGTCCCTCACAGTTCCACACTGCCTGCAGAGTAGGGTTCCCACGTCTTCACCAGAGACTTTTGCCAGAGGCTTCTGAGACGCAAATTAACAATGCAGACCCGGAGGGTATCTCCAGGTGCAGTAGAGTGGTAATCTGGGAACCTCCTTACTCAGAATACTGCTACCTCCACACTGTCATAAGAATGCAGCTAGTTGAGAGCTGGCTTCTAGGCATGCTTCCCTGTGAGAGCTGAGGACAGGGCAGAACCCTCCCGCACCCTGCCTGACTGTAGACGTACCTGCTAACCTCCTTATGTTAGTGGCTGGGATAGGTTGTGGGAAAAGCATGTGTAAGCATTGGGCCTGAACTCCCGTGTATCTGAGTTGAATACAGCGATTTCCAACATCCTTCTTCAATAGGAGTGTAGCTAGGTTCCAACTCCCATGTCCGAGTGGGTAGCAGATATCTGCCTCCCATGCATACACACTTCTGAGAGTTGAGCTTATGGCCTGTAACCCTACATCCTGCCTGCCGCTACCTTTCGCTTCCAAAAGGCCTAGGCTCGCTGCTTGACGCAAGTGTTGGGAGAGGTAACTGGAATCTCCCGGCACACAAGACGAGTGCCTCCAAGCTCAATCAAGCGATTTCCTAGTAATTCCTGGGGTAGACTGGTGCTACGTACTAAGTTCCATACGTGAGTAGGTAGTTGAACGCCTTGTCCGAAAACATCTTACTTCTGAGAGTTGAGCTCACCCTCAGTCCCTCACAGTTCCACACTGCCTGCAGAGTGAGTTTCGCACGTCTTCACCAGAGACGTTTGCCAGAGGCTTCTGAGACGCAAGTTAACAATGCAGACCTGGAGGGTATCTCCAGGTGCAGTAGAGTGGTAATCTGGGAACCTCCTGTCTCAGAATACTGCTACCTTCACCCTGCCATAAGAATGCAGCTAGTTGACAGCTGGCTTCAAGGCATGCTTCCCTGTGAGAGCTAAGGACAGGGCACAACCCTCCCGCATCCTGCTTGACTGTAGAAGGAGCTGCTAACGTCCTCATGTTAGTGACAGGGAAAGGTTGTGCGAAAAGCATGTGGAATCGTTGTGCCTGAACCCACGTGTGTCTGAGTTGAATACAGCGATTTCCAAAGTCCTTCTTCATCAGAGTGTAGCTAGGTTCCCACTCGCATGTCCGAGTGGGTAGCAGACATCTGCCTCCCATGCATACCCACTTCTGAGAGTTGAGCTTATGGCCTGTAACCCTACCTCCTGCCTGCAGCTACCTTTCGCTTCCAAAAGGCCTAGGCTCGCTGCTTCACCGAAGTGTTGGGAGAGGTAACTGGAATCTCCCGGCACACAAGGCTAGTGCCTCCAAGCTCAATCCAGCGATTTCCCAGTAATTCCTGGGGTAGACTGGTGCTACATACTAAGTTCCATAGGTGAGAAGGTAGCTGAACGCCTTGTCCAAAATCATCTTACTGCTGAGAGTTGAGCTCACCCTCAGTCCCTCACAGTTCCACACTGCCTGCAGAGTAGGTTTCCCACGTCTTCACCAGAGACTTTTGCCAGAGGCCTCTGAGACGCAAGTTAACAATGCAGACCTGGAGGGTATCTCCAGGTGCAGTAGAGTGGTAATCTGGGAACCTCCTTACTCAGAATACTGCTACCTTCACACTGTCATAAGAATGCAGCTAGTTGAGAGCTGGCTTCTAGGCATGCTTCCCTGTGAGAGCTGAGGACAGGGCAGAACCCTCCCGCACCCTGCCTGACTGTAGACGTACCTGCTAACCTCGTTATGTTAGTGGCTGGGATAGGTTGTGGGAAAAGCATGTGTAAGCATTGGGCCTGAACTCCCGTGTATCTGAGTTGAATACAGCGATTTCCAACATCCTTCTTCAATAGGAGTGTAGCTAGGTTCCAACTCCCATGTCCGAGTGGGTAGCAGATATCTGCCTCCCATGCATACACACTTCTGAGAGTTGAGCTTATGGCCTGTAACCCTACATCCTGCCTGCCGCTACCTTTCGCTTCCAAAAGGCCTAGGCTCGCTGCTTGACGCAAGTGTTGGGAGAGGTAACTGGAATCTCCCGGCACACAAGACGAGTGCCTCCAAGCTCAATCAAGCGATTTCCTAGTAATTCCTGGGGTAGACTGGTGCTACGTACTAAGTTCCATACGTGAGTAGGTAGTTGAACGCCTTGTCCAAAATCATCTTAGTGCTGAGAGTTGAGCTCACCCTCAGTCCCTCACAGTTCCACACTGCCTGCAGAGTAGGTTTCCCACGTCTTCACCAGAGACTTTTGCCAGAGGCTTCTGAGACGCAAGTTAACAATGCAGACCTGGAGGGTATCTCCAGGTGCAGTAGAGTGGTAATCTGGGAACCTCCTGTCTCAGAATACTGCTACCTTCACCCTGCCATAAGAATGCAGCTAGTTGACAGCTGGCTTCAAGGCATGCTTCCATGTGAGAGCTAAGGACAGGGCACAACCCTACCGCATCCTGCTTGACTGTAGAAGGAGCTGCTAACGTCCTCATGTTAGTGACAGGGAAAGGTTGTGCGAAAAGCATGTGGAATCGTTGTGCCTGAACCCACGTGTGTCTGAGTTGAATACAGCGATTTCCAAAGTCCTTCTTCATCAGAGTGTAGCTAGGTTCCCACTCGCATGTACGAGTGGGTAGCAGACATCTGCCTCCCATGCATACCCACTTCTGAGAGTTGAGCTTATGGCCTGTAACCCTACCTCCTGCCTGCAGCTACCTTTCGCTTCCAAAAGGCCTAGGCTCGCTGCTTCACCGAAGTGTTGGGAGAGGTAACTGGAATCTCCCGGCGACACAAGGCTAGTGCCTCCAAGCTCAATCCAGCGATTTCCCAGTAATTCCTGGGGTAGACTGGTGCTACATACTAAGTTCCATAGGTGAGAAGGTAGCTGAACGCCTTGTCCAAAATCATCTTACTGCTGAGAGTTGAGCTCACCCTCAGTCCCTCACAGTTCCACACTGCCTGCAGAGTAGGTTTCCCACGTCTTCACCAGAGACTTTTGCCAGAGGCTTCTGAGACGCAAGTTAACAATGCAGACCTGGAGGGTATCTCCAGGTGCAGTAGAGTGGTAATCTGGGAACCTCCTTACTCAGAATACTGCTACCTTCACACTGTCATAAGAATGCAGCTAGTTGAGAGCTGGCTTCAAGGCATGCTTCCCTGTGAGAGCTCAGGACAGGGCACAACCCTCCCGCATCCTGCTTGACTGTAGAAGGAGCTGCTAACGTCCTCCTGTTAGTGGCAGGGAAAGGTTGTGCGAAAAGCATGTGGAATCGTTGTGCCTGAACCCACGTGTGTCTGAGTTGAATACAGCGATTTCCAAAGTCCTTCTTCATCAGAGTGTAGCTAGGTTCCCACTCGCATGTACGAGTGGGTAGCAGACATCTGCCTCCCATGCATACCCACTTCTGAGAGTTGAGCTTATGGCCTGTAACCCTACCTCCTGTCTGCAGCTACCTTTCGCTTCCAAAAGGCCTAGGCTCGCTGCTTCACCGAAGTGTTGGGAGAGGTAACTGGAATCTCCCGGCACACAAGGCTAGTGCCTCCAAGCTCAATCCAGCGATTTCCCAGTAATTCCTGGGGTAGACTGGTGCTACATACTAAGTTCCATAGGTGAGAATGTAGTTGAACGCCTTGTCCAAAATCATCTTACTGCTGAGAGTTAAGCTCACCCTCAGTCCCTCACAGTTCCACACTGCCTGCAGAGTAGGGTTCCCACGTCTTCACCAGAGACTTTTGCCAGAGGCTTCTGAGACGCAAATTAACAATGCAGACCCGGAGGGTATCTCCAGGTGCAGTAGAGTGGTAATCTGGGAACCTCCTTACTCAGAATACTGCTACCTCCACACTGTCATAAGAATGCAGCTAGTTGAGAGCTGGCTTCTAGGCATGCTTCCCTGTGAGAGCTGAGGACAGGGCAGAACCCTCCCGCACCCTGCCTGACTGTAGACGTACCTGCTAACCTCCTTATGTTAGTGGCTGGGATAGGTTGTGGGAAAAGCATGTGTAAGCATTGGGCCTGAACTCCCGTGTATCTGAGTTGAATACAGCGATTTCCAACATCCTTCTTCAATAGGAGTGTAGCTAGGTTCCAACTCCCATGTCCGAGTGGGTAGCAGATATCTGCCTCCCATGCATACACACTTCTGAGAGTTGAGCTTATGGCCTGTAACCCTACATCCTGCCTGCCGCTACCTTTCGCTTCCAAAAGGCCTAGGCTCGCTGCTTGACGCAAGTGTTGGGAGAGGTAACTGGAATCTCCCGGCACACAAGACGAGTGCCTCCAAGCTCAATCAAGCGATTTCCTAGTAATTCCTGGGGTAGACTGGTGCTACGTACTAAGTTCCATACGTGAGTAGGTAGTTGAACGCCTTGTCCGAAAACATCTTACTTCTGAGAGTTGAGCTCACCCTCAGTCCCTCACAGTTCCACACTGCCTGCAGAGTGAGTTTCGCACGTCTTCACCAGAGACGTTTGCCAGAGGCTTCTGAGACGCAAGTTAACAATGCAGACCTGGAGGGTATCTCCAGGTGCAGTAGAGTGGTAATCTGGGAACCTCCTGTCTCAGAATACTGCTACCTTCACCCTGCCATAAGAATGCAGCTAGTTGACAGCTGGCTTCAAGGCATGCTTCCCTGTGAGAGCTAAGGACAGGGCACAACCCTCCCGCATCCTGCTTGACTGTAGAAGGAGCTGCTAACGTCCTCATGTTAGTGACAGGGAAAGGTTGTGCGAAAAGCATGTGGAATCGTTGTGCCTGAACCCACGTGTGTCTGAGTTGAATACAGCGATTTCCAAAGTCCTTCTTCATCAGAGTGTAGCTAGGTTCCCACTCGCATGTCCGAGTGGGTAGCAGACATCTGCCTCCCATGCATACCCACATCTGAGAGTTGAGCTTATGGCCTGTAACCCTACCTCCTGCCTGCAGCTACCTTTCGCTTCCAAAAGGCCTAGGCTCGCTGCTTCACCGAAGTGTTGGGAGAGGTAACTGGAATCTCCCGGCACACAAGGCTAGTGCCTCCAAGCTCAATCCAGCGATTTCCCAGTAATTCCTGGGGTAGACTGGTGCTACATACTAAGTTCCATAGGTGAGAAGGTAGCTGAACGCCTTGTCCAAAATCATCTTACTGCTGAGAGTTGAGCTCACCCTCAGTCCCTCACAGTTCCACACTGCCTGCAGAGTAGGTTTCCCACTTCTTCACCAGAGACTTTTGCCAGAGGCTTCTGAGACGCAAGTTAACAATGCAGATCTGGAGGGTATCTCCAGGTGCAGTAGAGTGGTAATCTGGGAACCTCCTTACTCAGAATACTGCTAGCTTCACACTGTCATAAGAATGCAGCTAGTTGAGAGCTGGCTTCTAGGCATGCTTCCCTGTGAGAGCTGAGGACAGGGCAGAACCCTCCCGCACCCTGCCTGACTGTAGACGTACCTGCTAACCTCCTTATGTTAGTGGCTGGGATAGGTTGTGGGAAAAGCATGTGTAAGCATTGGGCCTGAAATCCCGTGTATCTGAGTTGAATACAGCGATTTCCAACATCCTTCTTCAATAGGAGTGTAGCTAGGTTCCAACTCCCATGTCCGAGTGGGTAGCAGATATCTGCCTCCCATGCATACACACTTCTGAGAGTTGAGCTTATGGCCTGTAACCCTACATCCTGCATGCCGCTACCTTTCGCTTCCAAAAGGCCTAGGCTCGCTGCTTGACGCAAGTGTTGGGAGAGGTAACTGGAATCTCCCGGCACACAAGACGAGTGCCTCCAAGCTCAATCAAGCGATTTCCTAGTAATTCCTGGGGTAGACTGGTGCTACGTACTAAGTTCCATACGTGAGTAGGTAGTTGAACGCCTTGTCCAAAAACATCTTACTTCTGAGAGTTGAGCTCACCCTCAGTCCCTCACAGTTCCACACTGCCTGCAGAGTGAGTTTCGCACGTCTTCACCAGAGACGTTTGCCAGAGGCTTCTGAGACGCAAGTTAACAATGCAGACCTGGAGGGTATCTCCAGGTGCAGTACAGTGGTAATCTGGGAACCTCCTTACTCAGAATACTGCTACCTTCACACTGTCATAAGAATGCAGCTAGTTGAGAGCTGGCTTCTAGGCATGCTTCCCTGTGAGAGCTGAGGACAGGGCAGAACCCTCCCGCACCCTGCCTGACTGTAGACGTACCTGCTAACCTCCTTATGTTAGTGGCTGGGATAGGTTGTGGGAAAAGCATGTGTAAGCATTGGGCCTGAACTCCCGTGTATCTGAGTTGAATACAGCGATTTCCAACATCCTTCTTCAATAGGAGTGTAGCTAGGTTCCAACTCCCATGTCCGAGTGGGTAGCAGATATCTGCCTCCCATGCATACACACTTCTGAGAGTTGAGCTTATGGCCTGTAACCCTACATCCTGCCTGCCGCTACCTTTCGCTTCCAAAAGGCCTAGGCTCGCTGCTTGACGCAAGTGTTGGGAGAGGTAACTGGAATCTCCCGGCACACAAGACGAGTGCCTCCAAGCTCAATCAAGCGATTTCCTAGTAATTCCTGGGGTAGACTGGTGCTACGTACTAAGTTCCATACGTGAGTAGGTAGTTGAACGCCTTGTCCAAAAACATCTTACTTCTGAGAGTTGAGCTCACCCTCAGTCCCTCACAGTTCCACACTGCCTGCAGAGTGAGTTTCGCACGTCTTCACCAGAGACGTTTGCCAGAGGCTTCTGAGACGCAAGTTAACAATGCAGACCTGGAGGGTATCTCCAGGTGCAGTAGAGTGGTAATCTGGGAACCTCCTGTCTCAGAATACTGCTACCTTCACCTTGCCATAAGAATGCAGCTAGTTGACAGCTGGCTTCAAGGCATGCTTCCCTGTGAGAGCTAAGGACAGGGCACAACCCTCCCGCATCCTGCTTGACTGTAGAAGGAGCTGCTAACGTCCTCATGTTAGTGGCAGGGAAAGGTTGTGCGAAAAGCATGTGGAAACGTTGTGCCTGAACCCACGTGTGTCTGAGTTGAATACAGCGATTTCCAAAGTCCTTCTTCATCAGAGTGTAGCTAGGTTCCCACTCGCATGTCCGAGTGGGTAGCAGACATCTGCCTCCCATGCATACCCACTTCTGAGAGTTGAGCTTATGACCTGTACCCCTACCTCCTGCCTGCAGCTACCTTTCGCTTCCAAAAGGCCTAGGCTCGCTGCTTCACCGAAGTGTTGGGAGAGGTAACTGGAATCTCCCGGCACACAAGACTAGTGCCTCCAAGCTCAATCCAGCGATTTCCCAGTAATTCCTGGGGTAGACTGGTGCTACATACTAAGTTCCATAGGTGAGAAGGTAGCTGAACGCCTTGTCCAAAATCATCTTACTGCTGAGAGTTGAGCTCACCCTCAGTCCCTCACAGTTCCACACTGCCTGCAGAGTAGGTTTCCCACGTCTTCACCAGAGACTTTTGCCAGAGGCCTCTGAGACGCAAGTTAACAATGCAGACCTGGAGGGTATCTCCAGGTGCAGTAGAGTGGTAATCTGGGAACCTCCTGTCTCAGAATACTGCTACCTTCACACTGTCATAAGAATGCAGCTAGTTGAGAGCTGGCTTCTAGGCATGCTTCCCTGTGAGAGCTGAGGACAGGGCAGAACCCTCCCGCACCCTGCCTGACTGTAGACGTACCTGCTAACCTCCTTATGTTAGTGGCTGGGATAGGTTGTGGGAAAAGCATGTGTAAGCATTGGGCCTGAACTCCCGTGTATCTGAGTTGAATACAGCGATTTCCAACATCCTTCTTCAATAGGAGTGTAGCTAGGTTCCAACTCCCATGTCCGAGTGGGTAGCAGATATCTGCCTCCCATGCATACACACTTCTGAGAGTTGAGCTTATGGCCTGTAAACCTACATCCTGCCTGCCGCTACCTTTCGCTTCCAAAAGGCCTAGGCTCGCTGCTTGACGCAAGTGTTGGGAGAGGTAACTGGAATCTCCCGGCACACAAGACGAGTGCCTCCAAGCTCAATCAAGCGATTTCCTAGTAATTCCTGGGGTAGACTGGTGCTACGTACTAAGTTCCATACGTGAGTAGGTAGTTGAACGCCTTGTCCAAAAACATCTTACTTCTGAGAGTTGAGCTCACCCTCAGTCCCTCACAGTCCACACTGCCTGCAGAGTGAGTTTCCCACGTCTTCACCAGAGACTTTTGCCAGAGGCTTCTGAGACGCAAGTTAACAATGCAGACCTGGAGGGTATCTCCAGGTGCAGTACAGTGGTAATCTGGGAACCTCCTTACTCAGAATACTGCTACCTTCACACTGTCATAAGAATGCAGCTAGTTGAGAGCTGGCTTCTAGGCATGCTTCCCTGTGAGAGCTGAGGACAGGGCAGAACCCTCCCGCACCCTGCCTGACTGTAGATGTACCTGCTAACCTCCTTATGTTAGTGGCTGGGATAGGTTGTGGGAAAAGCATGTGTAAGCATTGGGCCTGAACTCCCGTGTATCTGAGTTGAATACAGCGATTTCCAACATCCTTCTTCAATAGGAGTGTAGCTAGGTTCCAACTCCCATGTCCGAGTGGGTAGCAGATATCTGCCTCCCATGCATACACACTTCTGAGAGTTGAGCTTATGGCCTGTAACCCTACATCCTGCCTGCCGCTACCTTTCGCTTCCAAAAGGCCTAGGCTCGCTGCTTGACGCAAGTGTTGGGAGAGGTAACTGGAATCTCCCGGCACACAAGACGAGTGCCTCCAAGCTCAATCAAGCGATTTCCTAGTAATTCCTGGGGTAGACTGGTGCTACGTACTAAGTTCCATACGTGAGTAGGTAGTTGAACGCCTTGTCCAAAAACATCTTACTTCTGAGAGTTGAGCTCACCCTCAGTCCCTCACAGTTCCACACTGCCTGCAGAGTGAGTTTCGCACGTCTTCACCAGAGACGTTTGCCAGAGGCTTCTGAGACGCAAGTTAACAATGCAGACCTGGAGGGTATCTCCAGGTGCAGTAGAGTGGTAATCTGGGAACCTCCTGTCTCAGAATACTGCTACCTTCACCCTGCCATAAGAATGCAGCTAGTTGACAGCTGGCTTCAAGGCATGCTTCCCTGTGAGAGCTAAGGACAGGGCACAACCCTCCCGCATCCTGCTTGACTGTAGAAGGAGCTGCTAACGTCCTCCTGTTAGTGGCAGGGAAAGGTTGTGCGAAAAGCATGTGGAAACGTTGTGCCTGAACCCACGTGTGTCTGAGTTGAATACAGCGATTTCCAAAGTCCTTCTTCATCAGAGTGTAGCTAGGTTCCCACTCGCATGTCCGAGTGGGTAGCAGACATCTGCCTCCCATGCATACCCACTTCTGAGAGTTGAGCTTATGGCCTGTAACCCTACTTCCTGCCTGCAGCTACCTTTCGCTTCCAAAAGGCCTAGGCTCGCTGCTTCACCGAAGTGTTGGGAGAGGTAACTGGAATCTCCCGGCACACAAGACTAGTGCCTCCAAGCTCAATCCAGCGATTTCCCAGTAATTCCTGGGGTAGACTGGTGCTACATACTAAGTTCCATAGGTGAGAAGGTAGCTGAACGCCTTGTCCAAAATCATCTTACTGCTGAGAGTTGAGCTCACCCTCAGTCCCTCACAGTTCCACACTGCCTGCAGAGTAGGTTTCCCACGTCTTCACCAGAGACTTTTGCCAGAGGCTTCTGAGACGCAAGTTAACAATGCAGACCTGGAGGGTATCTCCAGGTGCAGTACAGTGGTAATCTGGGAACCTCCTTACTCAGAATACTGCTACCTTCACACTGTCATAAGAATGCAGCTAGTTGAGAGCTGGCTTCTAGGCATGCTTCCCTGTGAGAGCTGAGGACAGGGCAGAACCCTCCCGCACCCTGCCTGACTGTAGACGTACCTGCTAACCTCCTTATGTTAGTGGCTGGGATAGGTTGTGGGAAAAGCATGTGTAAGCATTGGGCCTGAACTCCCGTGTATCTGAGTTGAATACAGGGATTTCCAACATCCTTCTTCAATAGGAGTGTAGCTAGGTTCCAACTCCCATGTCCGAGTGGGTAGCAGATATCTGCCTCCCATGCATACACACTTCTGAGAGTTGAGCTTATGGCCTGTAACCCTACATCCTGCCTGCCGCTACCTTTCGCTTCCAAAAGGCCTAGGCTCGCTGCTTGACGCAAGTGTTGGGAGAGGTAACTGGAATCTCCCGGCACACAAGACGAGTGCCTCCAATCTCAATCAAGCGATTTCCTAGTAATTCCTGGGGTAGACTGGTGCTACGTACTAAGTTCCATACGTGAGTAGGTAGTTGAACGCCTTGTCCAAAAACATCTTACTTCTGAGAGTTGAGCTCACCCTCAGTCCCTCACAGTTCCACACTGCCTGCAGAGTGAGTTTCGCACGTCTTCACGAGAGACGTTTGCCAGAGGCTTCTGAGACGCAAGTTAACAATGCAGACCTGGAGGGTATCTCCTGGTGCAGTAGAGTGGTAATCTGGGAACCTCCTGTCTCAGAATACTGCTACCTTCACCCTGCCATAAGAATGCAGCTAGTTGACAGCTGGCTTCAAGGCATGCTTCCCTGTGAGAGCTAAGGACAGGGCACAACCCTCCCGCATCCTGCTTGACTGTAGAAGGAGCTGCTAACGTCCTCATGTTAGTGACAGGGAAAGGTTGTGCGAAAAGCATGTGGAATCGTTGTGCCTGAACCCACGTGTGTCTGAGTTGAATACAGCGATTTCCAAAGTCCTTCTTCATCAGAGTGTAGCTAGGTTCCCACTCGCATGTACGAGTGGGTAGCAGACATCTGCCTCCCATGCATACCCACTTCTGAGAGTTGAGCTTATGGCCTGTAACCCTACCTCCTGCCTGCAGCTACCTTTCGCTTCCAAAAGGCCTAGGCTCGCTGCTTCACCGAAGTGTTGGGAGAGGTAACTGGAATCTCCCGGCACACAAGGCTAGTGCCTCCAAGCTCAATCCAGCGATTTCCCAGTAATTCCTGGGGTAGACTGGTGCTACATACTAAGTTCCATAGGTGAGAAGGTAGCTGAACGCCTTGTCCAAAATCATCTTACTGCTGAGAGTTGAGCTCACCCTCAGTCCCTCACAGTTCCACACTGCCTGCAGAGTACGTTTCCCACGTCTTCACCAGAGACTTTTGCCAGAGGCTTCTGAGACGCAAGTTAACAATGCAGACCTGGAGGGTATCTCCAGGTGCAGTAGAGTGGTAATCTGGGAACCTCCTTACTCAGAATACTGCTACCTTCACACTGTCATAAGAATGCAGCTAGTTGAGAGCTGGCTTCAAGGCATGCTTCCCTGTGAGAGCTCAGGACAGGGCACAACCCTCCCGCATCCTGCTTGACTGTAGAAGGAGCTGCTAACGTCCTCCTGTTAGTGGCAGGGAAAGGTTGTGCGAAAAGCATGTGGAATCGTTGTGCCTGAACCCACGTGTGTCTGAGTTGAATACAGCGATTTCCAAAGTCCTTCTTCATCAGAGTGTAGCTAGGTTCCCACTCGCATGTACGAGTGGGTAGCAGACATCTGCCTCCCATGCATACCCACTTCTGAGAGTTGAGCTTATGGCCTGTAACCCTACCTCCTGTCTGCAACTACCTTTCGCTTCCAAAAGGCCTAGGCTCGCTGCTTCACCGAAGTGTTGGGAGAGGTAACTGGAATCTCCCGGCACACAAGGCTAGTGCCTCCAAGCTCAATCCAGCGATTTCCCAGTAATTCCTGGGGTAGACTGGTGCTACATACTAAGTTCCATAGGTGAGAATGTAGTTGAACGCCTTGTCCAAAATCATCTTACTGCTGAGAGTTAAGCTCACCCTCAGTCCCTCACAGTTCCACACTGCCTGCAGAGTAGGGTTCCCACGTCTTCACCAGAGACTTTTGCCAGAGGCTTCTGAGACGCAAATTAACAATGCAGACCTGGAGGGTATCTCCAGGTGCAGTAGAGTGGTAATCTGGGAACCTCCTTACTCAGAATACTGCTACCTCCACACTGTCATAAGAATGCAGCTAGTTGAGAGCTGGCTTCTAGGCATGCTTCCCTGTGAGAGCTGAGGACAGGGCAGAACCCTCCCGCACCCTGCCTGACTGTAGACGTACCTGCTAACCTCCTTATGTTAGTGGCTGGGATAGGTTGTGGGAAAAGCATGTGTAAGCATTGGGCCTGAACTCCCGTGTATCTGAGTTGAATACAGCGATTTCCAACATCCTTCTTCAATAGGAGTGTAGCTAGGTTCCAACTCCCATGTCCGAGTGGGTAGCAGATATCTGCCCCCATGCATACACACTTCTGAGAGTTGAGCTTATGGCCTGTAACCCTACATCCTGCCTGCCGCTACCTTTCGCTTCCAAAAGGCCTAGGCTCGCTGCTTGACGCAAGTGTTGGGAGAGGTAACTGGAATCTCCCGGCACACAAGACGAGTGCCTCCAAGCTCAATCAAGCGATTTCCTAGTAATTCCTGGGGTAGACTGGTGCTACGTACTAAGTTGCATACGTGAGTAGGTAGTTGAACGCCTTGTCCAAAAACATCTTACTTCTGAGAGTTGAGCTCACGCTCAGTCCCTCACAGTTCCACACTGCCTGCAGAGTGAGTTTCGCACGTCTTCACCAGAGACGTTTGCCAGAGGCTTCTGAGACGCAAGTTAACAATGCAGACCTGGAGGGTATCTCCAGGTGCAGTAGAGTGGTAATCTGGGAACCTCCTGTCTCAGAATACTGCTACCTTCACCCTGCCATAAGAATGCAGCTAGTTGACAGCTGGCTTCAAGGCATGCTTCCCTGTGAGAGCTCAGGACAGGGCACAACCCTCCCGCATCCTGCTTGACTGTAGATGGAGCTGCTAACGTCCTCCTGTTAGTGGCAGGGAAAGGTTGTGCGAAAAGCATGTGGAATCGTTGTGCCTGAACCCACGTGTGTCTGAGTTGAATACAGCGATTTCCAAAGTCCTTCTTCATCAGAGTGTAGCTAGGTTCCCACTCGCATGTCCGAGTGGGTAGCAGACATCTGCCTCCCATGCATACCCACTTCTGAGAGTTGAGCTTATGGCCTGTAACCCTACCTCCTGCCTGCAGCTACCTTTCGCTTCCAAAAGGCCTAGGCTCGCTGCTTCACCGAAGTGTTGGGAGAGGTAACTGGAATCTCCCGGCACACAAGACTAGTGCCTCCAAGCTCAATCCAGCGATTTCCCAGTAATTCCTGGGGTAGACTGGTGCTACATACTAAGTTCCATAGGTGAGAAGGTAGTTGAACGCCTTGTCCAAAATCATCTTACTGCTGAGAGTTGAGCTCACCCTCAGTCCCTCACAGTTCCACACTGCCAGCAGAGTAGGTTTCCCACGTCTTCACCAGAGACTGTTGCCAGAGGCTTCTGAGACGCATGTTAACAATGCAGACCTGGAGGGTATCTCCAGGTGCTGTACAGTGGTAATCTGGGAACCTCCTTACTCAGAATACTGCTACCTTCACACTGTCATAAGAATGCAGCTAGTTGAGAGCTGGCTTCTAGGCATGCTTCCCTGTGAGAGCTGAGGACAGGGCAGAACCCTCCCGCACCCTGCCTGACTGTAGACGTACCTGCTAACCTCCTTATGTTAGTGGCTGGGATAGGTTGTGGGAAAAGCATGTGTAAGCATTGGGCCTGAACTCCCGTGTATCTGAGTTGAATACAGCGATTTCCAAAGTCCTTCTTCATCAGAGTGTAGCTAGGTTCCAACTCCCATGTCCGAGTGGGTAGCAGATATCTGCCTCCCATGCATACACACTTCTGAGAGTTGAGCTTATGGCCTGTAACCCTACATCCTGCCTGCCGCTACCTTTCGCTTCCAAAAGGCCTAGGCTCGCTGCTTGACGCAAGTGTTGGGAGAGGTAACTGGAATCTCCCGGCACACAAGACGAGTGCCTCCAAGCTCAATCAAGCGATTTCCTAGTAATTCCTGGGGTAGACTGGTGCTACGTACTAAGTTCCATACGTGAGTAGGTAGTTGAACGCCTTGTCCAAAAACATCTTACTTCTGAGAGTTGAGCTCACCCTCAGTCCCTCACAGTTCCACACTGCCTGCAGAGTGAGTTTCGCACGTCTTCACCAGAGACGTTTGCCAGAGGCTTCTGAGACGCAAGTTAACAATGCAGACCTGGAGGGTATCTCCAGGTGCAGTAGAGTGGTAATCTGGGAACCTCCTGTCTCAGAATACTGCTACCTTCACCCTGCCATAAGAATGCAGCTAGTTGACAGCTGGCTTCAAGGCATGCTTCCCTGTGAGAGCTAAGGACAGGGCACAACCCTCCCGCATCCTGCTTGACTGTAGAAGGAGCTGCTAACGTCCTCATGTTAGTGGCAGGGAAAGGTTGTGCGAAAAGCATGTGGAATCGTTGTGCCTGAACCCACGTGTGTCTGAGTTGAATACAGCGATTTCCAAAGTCCTTCTTCATCAGAGTGTAGCTAGGTTCCCACTCGCATGTCCGAGTGGGTAGCAGACATCTGCCTCCCATGCATACCCACTTCTGAGAGTTGAGCTTATGGCCTGTAACCCTACCTCCTGCCTACAGCTACCTTTCGCTTCCAAAAGGCCTAGGCTCGCTGCTTCACCGAAGTGTTGGGAGAGGTAACTGGAATCTCCCGGCACACAAGGCTAGTGCCTCCAAGCTCAATCCAGCGATTTCCCAGTAATTCCTGGGGTAGACTGGTGCTACATACTAAGTTCCATAGGTGAGAAGGTAGCTGAACGCCTTGTCCAAAATCATCTTACTGCTGAGAGTTGAGCTCACCCTCAGTCCCTCACAGTTCCACACTGCCTGCAGAGTACGTTTCCCACGTCTTCACCAGAGACTTTTGCCAGAGGCCTCTGAGACGCAAGTTAACAATGCAGACCTGGAGGGTATCTCCAGGTGCAGTAGAGTGGTAATCTGGGAACCTCTTTACTCAGAATACTGCTACCTTCACACTGTCATAAGAATGCAGCTAGTTGAGAGCTGGCTTCTAGGCATGCTTCCCTGTGAGAGCTGAGGACAGGGCAGAACCCTCCCGCACCCTGCCTGACTGTAGACGTACCTGCTATCCTCCTTATGTTAGTGGCTGGGATAGGTTGTGGGAAAAGCATGTGTAAGCATTGGGCCTGAACTCCCGTGTATCTGAGTTGAATACAGCGATTTCCAACATCCTTCTTCAATAGGAGTGTAGCTAGGTTCCAACTCCCATGTCCGAGTGGGTAGCAGATATCTGCCTCCCATGCATACACACTTCTGAGAGTTGAGCTTATGGCCCGTAACCCTACATCCTGCCTGCCGCTACCTTTCGCTTCCAAAAGGCCTAGGCTCGCTGCTTGACGCAAGTGTTGGGAGAGGTAACTGGAATCTCCCGGCACACAAGACGAGTGCCTCCAAGCTCAATCAAGCGATTTCCTAGTAATTCCTGGGGTAGACTGGTGCTACGTACTAAGTTCCATACGTGAGTAGGTAGTTGAACGCCTTGTCCAAAAACATCTTACTTCTGAGAGTTGAGCTCACCCTCAGTCCCTCACAGTTCCACACTGCCTGCAGAGTGAGTTTCGCACGTCTTCACCAGAGACGTTTGCCAGAGGCTTCTGAGACGCAAGTTAACAATGCAGACCTGGAGGGTATCTCCAGGTGCAGTAGAGTGGTAATCTGGGAACCTCCTGTCTCAGAATACTGCTACCTTCACCCTGCCATAAGAATGCAGCTAGTTGACAGCTGGCTTCAAGGCATGCTTCCCTGTGAGAGCTAAGGACAGGGCACAACCCTCCCGCATCCTGCTTGACTGTAGAAGGAGCTGCTAACGTCCTCATGTTAGTGGCAGGGGAAGGTTGTGCGAAAAGCATGTGGAATCGTTGTGCCTGAACCCACGTGTGTCTGAGTTGAATACAGCGATTTCCAAAGTCCTTCTTCATCAGAGTGTAGCTAGGTTCCCACTCGCATGTCCGAGTGGGTAGCAGACATCTGCCTCCCATGCATACCCACTTCTGAGAGTTGAGCTTATGGCCTGTAACCCTACCTCCTGCCTGCAGCTACCTTTCGCTTCCAAAAGGCCTAGGCTCGCTGCTTCACCGAAGTGTTGGGAGAGGTAACTGGAATCTCCCGGCACACAAGGCTAGTGCCTCCAAGCTCAATCCAGCGATTTCCCAGTAATTCCTGGGGTAGACTGGTGCTACATACTAAGTTCCATAGGTGAGAAGGTAGCTGAACGCCTTGTCCAAAATCATCTTACTGCTGAGAGTTGAGCTCACCCTCAGTCCCTCACAGTTCCACACTGCCTGCAGAGTAGGTTTCCCACGTCTTCACCAGAGACTTTTGCCAGAGGCTTCTGAGACGCAAGTTAACAATGCAGACCTGGAGGGTATCTCCAGGTGCAGTAGAGTGGTAATCTGGGAACCTCCTTACTCAGAATACTGCTAGCTTCACACTGTCATAAGAATGCAGCTAGTTGAGAGCTGGCTTCTAGGCATGCTTCCCTGTGAGAGCTGAGGACAGGGCAGAACCCTCCCGCACCCTGCTTGACTGTTATCGTACCTGCTAACCTCCTTATGTTAGTGGCTGGGATAGGTTGTGGGAAAAGCATGTGTAAGCATTGGGCCTGAACTCCCGTGTATCTGAGTTGAATACAGCGATTTCCAACATCCTTCTTCAATAGGAGTGTAGCTAGGTTCCAACTCCCATGTCCGAGTGGGTAGCAGATATCTGCCTCCCATGCATACACACTTCTGAGAGTTGAGCTTATGGCCTGTAACCCTACATCCTGCCTGCCGCTACCTTTCGCTTCCAAAAGGCCTAGGCTCGCTGCTTGACGCAAGTGTTGGGAGAGGTAACTGGAATCTCCCGGCACACAAGACGAGTGCCTCCAAGCTCAATCAAGCGATTTCCTAGTAATTCCTGGGGTAGACTGGTGCTACGTACTAAGTTCCATACGTGAGTAGGTAGTTGAACGCCTTGTCCAAAAACATCTTACTTCTGAGAGTTGAGCTCACCCTCAGTCCCTCACAGTTCCACACTGCCTGCAGAGTGAGTTTCGCACGTCTTCACCAGAGACGTTTGCCAGAGGCTTCTGAGACGCAAGTTAACAATGCAGACCTGGAGGGTATCTCCAGGTGCAGTAGAGTGGTAATCTGGGAACCTCCTGTCTCAGAATACTGCTACCTTCACCCTGCCATAAGAATGCAGCTAGTTGACAGCTGGCTTCAAGGCATGCTTCCCTGTGAGAGCTAAGGACAGGGCACAACCCTCCCGCATCCTGCTTGACTGTAGAAGGAGCTGCTAACGTCCTCATGTTAGTGGCAGGGAAAGGTTGTGCGAAAAGCATGTGGAATCGTTGTGCCTGAACCCACGTGTGTCTGAGTTGAATACAGCGATTTCCAAAGTCCTTCTTCATCAGAGTGTAGCTAGGTTCCCACTCGCATGTCCGAGTGGGTAGCAGACATCTGCCTCCCATGCATACCCACTTCTGAAGTTGAGCTTATGGCCTGTAACCCTACCTCCTGCCTGCAGCTACCTTTCGCTTCCAAAAGGCCTAGGCTCGCTGCCTCACCGAAGTGTTGGGAGAGGTAACTGGAATCTCCCGGCACACAAGACTAGTGCCTCCAAGCTCAATCCAGCGATTTCCCAGTAATTCCTGGGGTAGACTGGTGCTACATACTAAGTTCCATAGGTGAGAAGGTAGCTGAACGCCTTGTCCAAAATCATCTTACTGCTGAGAGTTGAGCTCACCCTCAGTCCCTCACAGTTCCACACTGCCTGCAGAGTAGGTTTCCCACGTCTTCACCAGAGACTTTTGCCAGAGGCCTCTGAGACGCAAGTTAACAATGCAGACCTGGAGGGTATCTCCAGGTGCAGTAGAGTGGTAATCTGGGAACCTCCTGTCTCAGAATACTGCTACCTTCACACTGTTATAAGAATGCAGCTAGTTGAGAGCTAGCTTCTAGGCATGCTTCCCTGTGAGAGCTGAGGACAGGGCAGAACCCTCCCGCACCCTGCCTGACTGTAGACGTACCTGCTAACCTCCTTATGTTAGTGGCTGGGATAGGTTGTGGGAAAAGCATGTGTAAGCATTGGGCCTGAACTCCCGTGTATCTGAGTTGAATACAGCGATTTCCAACATCCTTCTTCAATAGGAGTGTAGCTAGGTTCCAACTCCCATGTCCGAGTGGGTAGCAGATATCTGCCTCCCATGCATACACACTTCTGAGAGTTGAGCTTATGGCCTGTAACCCTACATCCTGCCTGCCGCTACCTTTCGCTTCCAAAAGGCCTAGGCTCGCTGCTTGACGCAAGTGTTGGGAGAGGTAACTGGAATCTCCCGGCACACAAGACGAGTGCCTCCAAGCTCAATCAAGCGATTTCCTAGTAATTCCTGGGGTAGACTGGTGCTACGTACTAAGTTCCATACGTGAGTAGGTAGTTGAACGCCTTGTCCAAAAACATCTTACTTCTGAGAGTTGAGCTCACCCTCAGTCCCTCACAGTTCCACACTGCCTGCAGAGTGAGTTTCGCACGTCTTCACCAGAGACGTTTGCCAGAGGCTTCTGAGACGCAAGTTAACAATGCAGACCTGGAGGGTATCTCCAGGTGCAGTAGAGTGGTAATCTGGGAACCTCCTGTCTCAGAATACTGCTACCTTCACCCTGCCATAAGAATGCAGCTAGTTGACAGCTGGCTTCAAGGCATGCTTCCCTGTGAGAGCTAAGGACAGGGCACAACCCTCCCGCATCCTGCTTGACTGTAGAAGGAGCTGCTAACGTCCTCATGTTAGTGGCAGGGAAAGGTTGTGCGAAAAGCATGTGGAATCGTTGTGCCTGAACCCACGTGTGTCTGAGTTGAATACAGCGATTTCCAAAGTCCTTCTTCATCAGAGTGTAGCTAGGTTCCCACTCGCATGTCCGAGTGGGTAGCAGACATCTGCCTCCCATGCATACCCACTTCTGAGAGTTGAGCTTATGGCCTGTAACCCTACCTCCTGCCTGCAGCTACCTTTCGCTTCCAAAAGGCCTAGGCTCGCTGCTTCACCGAAGTGTTGGGAGAGGTAACTGGAATCTCCCGGCACACAAGACTAGTGCCTCCAAGCTCAATCCAGCGATTTCCCAGTAATTCCTGGGGTAGACTGGTGCTACATACTAAGTTCCATAGGTGAGAAGGTAGCTGAACGCCTTGTCCAAAATCATCTTACTGCTGAGAGTTGAGCTCACCCTCAGTCCCTCACAGTTCCACACTGCCTGCAGAGTAGTTTTCCCACGTCTTCACCAGAGACTTTTGCCAGAGGCCTCTGAGACGCAAGTTAACAATGCAGAACTGGAGGGTATCTCCAGGTGCAGTAGAGTGGTAATCTGGGAACCTCCTTACTCAGAATACTGCTACCTTCACACTGTCATAAGAATGCAGCTAGTTGAGAGCTGGCTTCTAGGCATGCTTCCCTGTGAGAGCTGAGGACAGGGCAGAACCCTCCCGCACCCTGCCTGACTGTAGACGTACCTGCTAACCTCCTTATGTTAGTGGCTGGGATAGGTTGTGGGAAAAGCATGTGTAAGCATTGGGCCTGAACTCCCGTGTATCTGAGTTGAATACAGCGATTTCCAACATCCTTCTTCAATAGGAGTGTAGCTAGGTTCCAACTCCCATGTCCGAGTGGGTAGCAGATATCTGCCTCCCATGCATACACACTTCTGAGAGTTGAGCTTATGGCCTGTAACCCTACATCCTGCCTGCCGCTACCTTTCGCTTCCAAAAGGCCTAGGCTCGCTGCTTGACGCAAGTGTTGGGAGAGGTAACTGGAATCTCCCGGCACACAAGACGAGTGCCTCCAAGCTCAATCAAGCGATTTCCTAGTAATTCCTGGGGTAGACTGGTGCTACGTACTAAGTTCCATACGTGAGTAGGTAGTTGAACGCCTTGTCCAAAAACATCTTACTTCTGAGAGTTGAGCTCACCCTCAGTCCCTCACAGTTCCACACTGCCTGCAGAGTGAGTTTCGCACGTCTTCACCAGAGACGTTTGCCAGAGGCTTCTGAGACGCAAGTTAACAATGCAGACCTGGAGGGTATCTCCAGGTGCAGTAGAGTGGTAATCTGGGAACCTCCTGTCTCAGAATACTGCTACCTTCACCCTGCCATAAGAATGCAGCTAGTTGACAGCTGGCTTCAAGGCATGCTTCCCTGTGAGAGCTAAGGACAGGGCACAACCCTCCCGCATCCTGCTTGACTGTAGAAGGAGCTGCTAACGTCCTCATGTTAGTGGCAGGGAAAGGTTGTGCGAAAAGCATGTGGAATCGTTGTGCCTGAACCCACGTGTGTCTGAGTTGAATACAGCGATTTCCAAAGTCCTTCTTCATCAGAGTGTAGCTAGGTTCCCACTCGCATGTCCGAGTGGGTAGCAGACATCTGCCTCCCATGCATACCCACTTCTGAGAGTTGAGCTTATGGCCTGTAACCCTACCTCCTGCCTGCAGCTACCTTTCGCTTCCAAAAGGCCTAGGCTCGCTGCCTCACCGAAGTGTTGGGAGAGGTAACTGGAATCTCCCGGCACACAAGACTAGTGCCTCCAAGCTCAATCCAGCGATTTCCCAGTAATTCCTGGGGTAGACTGGTGCTACATACTAAGTTCCATAGGTGAGAAGGTAGCTGAACGCCTTGTCCAAAATCATCTTACTGCTGAGAGTTGAGCTCACCCTCAGTCCCTCACAGTTCCACACTGCCTGCAGAGTAGGTTTCCCACGTCTTCACCAGAGACTTTTGCCAGAGGCCTCTGAGATGCAAGTTAACAATGCAGACCTGGAGGGTATCTCCAGGTGCAGTAGAGTGGTAATCTGGGAACCTCCTGTCTCAGAATACTGCTACCTTCACACTGTCATAAGAATGCAGCTAGTTGAGAGCTGGCTTCTAGGCATGCTTCCCTGTGAGAGCTGAGGACAGGGCAGAACCCTCCCGCACCCTGCCTGACTGTAGACGTACCTGCTAACCTCCTTATGTTAGTGGCTGGGATAGGTTGTGGGAAAAGCATGTGTAAGCATTGGGCCTGAACTCCCGTGTATCTGAGTTGAATACAGCGATTTCCAACATCCTTCTTCAATAGGAGTGTAGCTAGGTTCCAACTCCCATGTCCGAGTGGGTAGCAGATATCTGCCTCCCATGCATACACACTTCTGAGAGTTGAGCTTATGGCCTGTAACCCTACATCCTGCCTGCCGCTACCTTTCGCTTCCAAAAGGCCTAGGCTCGCTGCTTGACGCAAGTGTTGGGAGAGGTAACTGGAATCTCCCGGCACACAAGACGAGTGCCTCCAAGCTCAATCAAGCGATTTCCTAGTAATTCCTGGGGTAGACTGGTGCTACGTACTAAGTTCCATACGTGAGTAGGTAGTTGAACGCCTTGTCCAAAAACATCTTACTTCTGAGAGTTGAGCTCACCCTCAGTCCCTCACAGTTCCACACTGCCTGCAGAGTGAGTTTCGCACGTCTTCACCAGAGACGTTTGCCAGAGGCTTCTGAGACGCAAGTTAACAATGCAGACCTGGAGGGTATCTCCAGGTGCAGTAGAGTGGTAATCTGGGAACCTCCTGTCTCAGAATACTGCTACCTTCACCCTGCCATAAGAATGCAGCTAGTTGACAGCTGGCTTCAAGGCATGCTTCCCTGTGAGAGCTAAGGACAGGGCACAACCCTCCCGCATCCTGCTTGACTGTAGAAGGAGCTGCTAACGTCCTCATGTTAGTGGCAGGGAAAGGTTGTGCGAAAAGCATGTGGAATCGTTGTGCCTGAACCCACGTGTGTCTGAGTTGAATACAGCGATTTCCAAAGTCCTTCTTCATCAGAGTGTAGCTAGGTTCCCACTCGCATGTCCGAGTGGGTAGCAGACATCTGCCTCCCATGCATACCCACTTCTGAGAGTTGAGCTTATGGCCTGTAACCCTACCTCCTGCCTGCAGCTACCTTTCGCTTCCAAAAGGCCTAGGCTCGCTGCCTCACCGAAGTGTTGGGAGAGGTAACTGGAATCTCCCGGCACACAAGACTAGTGCCTCCAAGCTCAATCCAGCGATTTCCCAGTAATTCCTGGGGTAGACTGGTGCTACGTACTAAGTTCCATAGGTGAGAAGGTAGCTGAACGCCTTGTCCAAAATCATCTTACTGTTGAGAGTTGAGCTCACCCTCAGTCCCTCACAGTTCCACACTGCCTGCAGAGTAGGTTTCCCACGTCTTCACCAGAGACTTTTGCCAGAGGCCTCTGAGACGCAAGTTAACAATGCAGAACTGGAGGGTATCTCCAGGTGCAGTAGAGTGGTAATCTGGGAACCTCCTGTCTCAGAATACTGCTACCTTCACACTGTCATAAGAATGCAGCTAGTTGAGAGCTGGCTTCTAGGCATGCTTCCCTGTGAGAGCTGAGGACAGGGCAGAACCCTCCCGCACCCTGCCTGACTGTAGACGTACCTGCTAACCTCCTTATGTTAGTGGCTGGGATAGGTTGTGGGAAAAGCATGTGTAAGCATTGGGCCTGAACTCCCGTGTATCTGAGTTGAATACAGCGATTTCCAACATCCTTCTTCAATAGGAGTGTAGCTAGGTTCCAACTCCCATGTCCGAGTGGGTAGCAGATATCTGCCTCCCATGCATACACACTTCTGAGAGTTGAGCTTATGGCCTGTAACCCTACATCCTGCCTGCCGCTACCTTTCGCTTCCAAAAGGCCTAGGCTCGCTGCTTGACGCAAGTGTTGGGAGAGGTAACTGGAATCTCCCGGCACACAAGACGAGTGCCTCCAAGCTCAATCAAGCGATTTCCTAGTAATTCCTGGGGTAGACTGGTGCTACGTACTAAGTTCCATACGTGAGTAGGTAGTTGAACGCCTTGTCCAAAAACATCTTACTTCTGAGAGTTGAGCTCACCCTCAGTCCCTCACAGTTCCACACTGCCTGCAGAGTGAGTTTCGCACGTCTTCACCAGAGACGTTTGCCAGAGGCTTCTGAGACGCAAGTTAACAATGCAGACCTGGAGGGTATCTCCAGGTGCAGTAGAGTGGTAATCTGGGAACCTCCTGTCTCAGAATACTGCTACCTTCACCCTGCCATAAGAATGCAGCTAGTTGACAGCTGGCTTCAAGGCATGCTTCCCTGTGAGAGCTAAGGACAGGGCACAACCCTCCCGCATCCTGCTTGACTGTAGAAGGAGCTGCTAACGTCCTCATGTTAGTGGCAGGGAAAGGTTGTGCGAAAAGCATGTGGAATCGTTGTGCCTGAACCCACGTGTGTCTGAGTTGAATACAGCGATTTCCAAAGTCCTTCTTCATCAGAGTGTAGCTAGGTTCCCACTCGCATGTCCGAGTGGGTAGCAGACATCTGCCTCCCATGCATACCCACTTCTGAGAGTTGAGCTTATGGCCTGTAACCCTACCTCCTGCCTGCAGCTACCTTTCGCTTCCAAAAGGCCTAGGCTCGCTGCCTCACCAAAGTGTTGGGAGAGGTAACTGGAATCTCCCGGCACACAAGACTAGTGCCTCCAAGCTCAATCCAGCGATTTCCCAGTAATTCCTGGGGTAGACTGGTGCTACATACTAAGTTCCATAGGTGAGAAGGTAGCTGAACGCCTTGTCCAAAATCATCTTACTGCTGAGAGTTGAGCTCACCCTCAGTCCCTCACAGTTCCACACTGCCTGCAGAGTAGGTTTCCCACGTCTTCACCAGAGACTTTTGCCAGAGGCCTCTGAGACGCAAGTTAACAATGCAGACCTGGAGGGTATCTCCAGGTGCAGTAGAGTGGTAATCTGGGAACCTCCTGTCTCAGAATACTGCTACCTTCACACTGTCATAAGAATGCAGCTAGTTGAGAGCTGGCTTCTAGGCATGCTTCCCTGTGAGAGCTGAGGACAGGGCAGAACCCTCCCGCACCCTGCCTGACTGTAGACGTACCTGCTAACCTCCTTATGTTAGTGGCTGGGATAGGTTGTGGGAAAAGCATGTGTAAGCATTGGGCCTGAACTCCCGTGTATCTGAGTTGAATACAGCGATTTCCAACATCCTTCTTCAATAGGAGTGTAGCTAGGTTCCAACTCCCATGTCCGAGTGGGTAGCAGATATCTGCCTCCCATGCATACACACTTCTGAGAGTTGAGCTTATGGCCTGTAACCCTACATCCTGCCTGCCGCTACCTTTCGCTTCCAAAAGGCCTAGGCTCGCTGCTTGACGCAAGTGTTGGGAGAGGTAACTGGAATCTCCCGGCACACAAGACGAGTGCCTCCAAGCTCAATCAAGCGATTTCCTAGTAATTCCTGGGGTAGACTGGTGCTACGTACTAAGTTCCATACGTGAGTAGGTAGTTGAACGCCTTGTCCAAAAACATCTTACTTCTGAGAGTTGAGCTCACCCTCAGTCCCTCACAGTTCCACACTGCCTGCAGAGTGAGTTTCGCACGTCTTCACCAGAGACGTTTGCCAGAGGCTTCTGAGACGCAAGTTAACAATGCAGACCTGGAGGGTATCTCCAGGTGCAGTAGAGTGGTAATCTGGGAACCTCCTGTCTCAGAATACTGCTACCTTCACCCTGCCATAAGAATGCAGCTAGTTGACAGCTGGCTTCAAGGCATGCTTCCCTGTGAGAGCTAAGGACAGGGCACAACCCTCCCGCATCCTGCTTGACTGTAGAAGGAGCTGCTAACGTCCTCATGTTAGTGGCAGGGAAAGGTTGTGCGAAAAGCATGTGGAATCGTTGTGCCTGAACCCACGTGTGTCTGAGTTGAATACAGCGATTTCCAAAGTCCTTCTTCATCAGAGTGTAGCTAGGTTCCCACTCGCATGTCCGAGTGGGTAGCAGACATCTGCCTCCCATGCATACCCACTTCTGAGAGTTGAGCTTATGGCCTGTAACCCTACCTCCTGCCTGCAGCTACCTTTCGCTTCCAAAAGGCCTAGGCTCGCTGCCTCACCGAAGTGTTGGGAGAGGTAACTGGAATCTCCCGGCACACAAGACTAGTGCCTCCAAGCTCAATCCAGCGATTTCCCAGTAATTCCTGGGGTAGACTGGTGCTACATACTAAGTTCCATAGGTGAGAAGGTAGCTGAACGCCTTGTCCAAAATCATCTTACTGCTGAGAGTTGAGCTCACCCTCAGTCCCTCACAGTTCCACACTGCCTGCAGAGTAGGTTTCCCACGTCTTCACCAGAGACTTTTGCCAGAGGCCTCTGAGACGCAAGTTAACAATGCAGACCTGGAGGGTATCTCCAGGTGCAGTAGAGTGGTAATCTGGGAACCTCCTGTCTCAGAATACTGCTACCTTCACACTGTCATAAGAATGCAGCTAGTTGAGAGCTGGCTTCTAGGCATGCTTCCCTGTGAGAGCTGAGGACAGGGCAGAACCCTCCCGCACCCTGCCTGACTGTAGACGTACCTGCTAACCTCCTTATGTTAGTGGCTGGGATAGGTTGTGGGAAAAGCATGTGTAAGCATTGGGCCTGAACTCCCGTGTATCTGAGTTGAATACAGCGATTTCCAACATCCTTCTTCAATAGGAGTGTAGCTAGGTTCCAACTCCCATGTCCGAGTGGGTAGCAGATATCTGCCTCCCATGCATACACACTTCTGAGAGTTGAGCTTATGGCCTGTAACCCTACATCCTGCCTGCCGCTACCTTTCGCTTCCAAAAGGCCTAGGCTCGCTGCTTGACGCAAGTGTTGGGAGAGGTAACTGGAATCTCCCGGCACACAAGACGAGTGCCTCCAAGCTCAATCAAGCGATTTCCTAGTAATTCCTGGGGTAGACTGGTGCTACGTACTAAGTTCCATACGTGAGTAGGTAGTTGAACGCCTTGTCCAAAAACATCTTACTTCTGAGAGTTGAGCTCACCCTCAGTCCCTCACAGTTCCACACTGCCTGCAGAGTGAGTTTCGCACGTCTTCACCAGAGACGTTTGCCAGAGGCTTCTGAGACGCAAGTTAACAATGCAGACCTGGAGGGTATCTCCAGGTGCAGTAGAGTGGTAATCTGGGAACCTCCTGTCTCAGAATACTGCTACCTTCACCCTGCCATAAGAATGCAGCTAGTTGACAGCTGGCTTCAAGGCATGCTTCCCTGTGAGAGCTAAGGACAGGGCACAACCCTCCCGCATCCTGCTTGACTGTAGAAGGAGCTGCTAACGTCCTCATGTTAGTGGCAGGGAAAGGTTGTGCGAAAAGCATGTGGAATCGTTGTGCCTGAACCCACGTGTGTCTGAGTTGAATACAGCGATTTCCAAAGTCCTTCTTCATCAGAGTGTAGCTAGGTTCCCACTCGCATGTACGAGTGGGTAGCAGACATCTGCCTCCCATGCATACCCACTTCTGAGAGTTGAGCTTATGGCCTGTAACCCTACCTCCTGCCTGCAGCTACCTTTCGCTTCCAAAAGGCCTAGGCTCGCTGCCTCACCGAAGTGTTGGGAGAGGTAACTGGAATCTCCCGGCACACAAGACTAGTGCCTCCAAGCTCAATCCAGCGATTTCCCAGTAATTCCTGGGGTAGACTGGTGCTACGTACTAAGTTCCATAGGTGAGAAGGTAGCTGAACGCCTTGTCCAAAATCATCTTACTGTTGAGAGTTGAGCTCACCCTCAGTCCCTCACAGTTCCACACTGCCTGCAGAGTAGGTTTCCCACGTCTTCACCAGAGACTTTTGCCAGAGGCCTCTGAGACGCAAGTTAACAATGCAGAACTGGAGGGTATCTCCAGGTGCAGTAGAGTGGTAATCTGGGAACCTCCTTACTCAGAATACTGCTACCTTCACACTGTCATAAGAATGCAGCTAGTTGAGAGCTGGCTTCTAGGCATGCTTCCCTGTGAGAGCTGAGGACAGGGCAGAACCCTCCCGCACCCTGCCTGACTGTAGACGTACCTGCTAACCTCCTTATGTTAGTGGCTGGGATAGGTTGTGGGAAAAGCATGTGTAAGCATTGGGCCTGAACTCCCGTGTATCTGAGTTGAATACAGCGATTTCCAACATCCTTCTTCAATAGGAGTGTAGCTAGGTTCCAACTCCCATGTCCGAGTGGGTAGCAGATATCTGCCTCCCATGCATACACACTTCTGAGAGTTGAGCTTATGGCCTGTAACCCTACATCCTGCCTGCCGCTACCTTTCGCTTCCAAAAGGCCTAGGCTCGCTGCTTGACGCAAGTGTTGGGAGAGGTAACTGGAATCTCCCGGCACACAAGACGAGTGCCTCCAAGCTCAATCAAGCGATTTCCTAGTAATTCCTGGGGTAGACTGGTGCTACGTACTAAGTTCCATACGTGAGTAGGTAGTTGAACGCCTTGTCCAAAAACATCTTACTTCTGAGAGTTGAGCTCACCCTCAGTCCCTCACAGTTCCACACTGCCTGCAGAGTGAGTTTCGCACGTCTTCACCAGAGACGTTTGCCAGAGGCTTCTGAGACGCAAGTTAACAATGCAGACCTGGAGGGTATCTCCAGGTGCAGTAGAGTGGTAATCTGGGAACCTCCTGTCTCAGAATACTGCTACCTTCACCCTGCCATAAGAATGCAGCTAGTTGACAGCTGGCTTCAAGGCATGCTTCCCTGTGAGAGCTAAGGACAGGGCACAACCCTCCCGCATCCTGCTTGACTGTAGAAGGAGCTGCTAACGTCCTCATGTTAGTGGCAGGGAAAGGTTGTGCGAAAAGCATGTGGAATCGTTGTGCCTGAACCCACGTGTGTCTGAGTTGAATACAGCGATTTCCAAAGTCCTTCTTCATCAGAGTGTAGCTAGGTTCCCACTCGCATGTCCGAGTGGGTAGCAGACATCTGCCTCCCATGCATACCCACTTCTGAGAGTTGAGCTTATGGCCTGTAACCCTACCTCCTGCCTGCAGCTACCTTTCGCTTCCAAAAGGCCTAGGCTCGCTGCCTCACCGAAGTGTTGGGAGAGGTAACTGGAATCTCCCGGCACACAAGACTAGTGCCTCCAAGCTCAATCCAGCGATTTCCCAGTAATTCCTGGGGTAGACTGGTGCTACATACTAAGTTCCATAGGTGAGAAGGTAGCTGAACGCCTTGTCCAAAATCATCTTACTGCTGAGAGTTGAGCTCACCCTCAGTCCCTCACAGTTCCACACTGCCTGCAGAGTAGGTTTCCCACGTCTTCACCAGAGACTTTTGCCAGAGGCCTCTGAGATGCAAGTTAACAATGCAGACCTGGAGGGTATCTCCAGGTGCAGTAGAGTGGTAATCTGGGAACCTCCTGTCTCAGAATACTGCTACCTTCACACTGTCATAAGAATGCAGCTAGTTGAGAGCTGGCTTCTAGGCATGCTTCCCTGTGAGAGCTGAGGACAGGGCAGAACCCTCCCGCACCCTGCCTGACTGTAGACGTACCTGCTAACCTCCTTATGTTAGTGGCTGGGATAGGTTGTGGGAAAAGCATGTGTAAGCATTGGGCCTGAACTCCCGTGTATCTGAGTTGAATACAGCGATTTCCAACATCCTTCTTCAATAGGAGTGTAGCTAGGTTCCAACTCCCATGTCCGAGTGGGTAGCAGATATCTGCCTCCCATGCATACACACTTCTGAGAGTTGAGCTTATGGCCTGTAACCCTACATCCTGCCTGCCGCTACCTTTCGCTTCCAAAAGGCCTAGGCTCGCTGCTTGACGCAAGTGTTGGGAGAGGTAACTGGAATCTCCCGGCACACAAGACGAGTGCCTCCAAGCTCAATCAAGCGATTTCCTAGTAATTCCTGGGGTAGACTGGTGCTACGTACTAAGTTCCATACGTGAGTAGGTAGTTGAACGCCTTGTCCAAAAACATCTTACTTCTGAGAGTTGAGCTCACCCTCAGTCCCTCACAGTTCCACACTGCCTGCAGAGTGAGTTTCGCACGTCTTCACCAGAGACGTTTGCCAGAGGCTTCTGAGACGCAAGTTAACAATGCAGACCTGGAGGGTATCTCCAGGTGCAGTAGAGTGGTAATCTGGGAACCTCCTGTCTCAGAATACTGCTACCTTCACCCTGCCATAAGAATGCAGCTAGTTGACAGCTGGCTTCAAGGCATGCTTCCCTGTGAGAGCTAAGGACAGGGCACAACCCTCCCGCATCCTGCTTGACTGTAGAAGGAGCTGCTAACGTCCTCATGTTAGTGGCAGGGAAAGGTTGTGCGAAAAGCATGTGGAATCGTTGTGCCTGAACCCACGTGTGTCTGAGTTGAATACAGCGATTTCCAAAGTCCTTCTTCATCAGAGTGTAGCTAGGTTCCCACTCGCATGTCCGAGTGGGTAGCAGACATCTGCCTCCCATGCATACCCACTTCTGAGAGTTGAGCTTATGGCCTGTAACCCTACCTCCTGCCTGCAGCTACCTTTCGCTTCCAAAAGGCCTAGGCTCGCTGCCTCACCGAAGTGTTGGGAGAGGTAACTGGAATCTCCCGGCACACAAGACTAGTGCCTCCAAGCTCAATCCAGCGATTTCCCAGTAATTCCTGGGGTAGACTGGTGCTACGTACTAAGTTCCATAGGTGAGAAGGTAGCTGAACGCCTTGTCCAAAATCATCTTACTGTTGAGAGTTGAGCTCACCCTCAGTCCCTCACAGTTCCACACTGCCTGCAGAGTAGGTTTCCCACGTCTTCACCAGAGACTTTTGCCAGAGGCCTCTGAGACGCAAGTTAACAATGCAGAACTGGAGGGTATCTCCAGGTGCAGTAGAGTGGTAATCTGGGAACCTCCTGTCTCAGAATACTGCTACCTTCACACTGTCATAAGAATGCAGCTAGTTGAGAGCTGGCTTCTAGGCATGCTTCCCTGTGAGAGCTGAGGACAGGGCAGAACCCTCCCGCACCCTGCCTGACTGTAGACGTACCTGCTAACCTCCTTATGTTAGTGGCTGGGATAGGTTGTGGGAAAAGCATGTGTAAGCATTGGGCCTGAACTCCCGTGTATCTGAGTTGAATACAGCGATTTCCAACATCCTTCTTCAATAGGAGTGTAGCTAGGTTCCAACTCCCATGTCCGAGTGGGTAGCAGATATCTGCCTCCCATGCATACACACTTCTGAGAGTTGAGCTTATGGCCTGTAACCCTACATCCTGCCTGCCGCTACCTTTCGCTTCCAAAAGGCCTAGGCTCGCTGCTTGACGCAAGTGTTGGGAGAGGTAACTGGAATCTCCCGGCACACAAGACGAGTGCCTCCAAGCTCAATCAAGCGATTTCCTAGTAATTCCTGGGGTAGACTGGTGCTACGTACTAAGTTCCATACGTGAGTAGGTAGTTGAACGCCTTGTCCAAAAACATCTTACTTCTGAGAGTTGAGCTCACCCTCAGTCCCTCACAGTTCCACACTGCCTGCAGAGTGAGTTTCGCACGTCTTCACCAGAGACGTTTGCCAGAGGCTTCTGAGACGCAAGTTAACAATGCAGACCTGGAGGGTATCTCCAGGTGCAGTAGAGTGGTAATCTGGGAACCTCCTGTCTCAGAATACTGCTACCTTCACCCTGCCATAAGAATGCAGCTAGTTGACAGCTGGCTTCAAGGCATGCTTCCCTGTGAGAGCTAAGGACAGGGCACAACCCTCCCGCATCCTGCTTGACTGTAGAAGGAGCTGCTAACGTCCTCATATTAGTGGCAGGGAAAGGTTGTGCGAAAAGCATGTGGAATCGTTGTGCCTGAACCCACGTGTGTCTGAGTTGAATACAGCGATTTCCAAAGTCCTTCTTCATCAGAGTGTAGCTAGGTTCCCACTCGCATGTCCGAGTGGGTAGCAGACATCTGCCTCCCATGCATACCCACTTCTGAGAGTTGAGCTTATGGCCTGTAACCCTACCTCCTGCCTGCAGCTACCTTTCGCTTCCAAAAGGCCTAGGCTCGCTGCTTCACCGAAGTGTTGGGAGAGGTAACTGGAATCTCCCGGCACACAAGACTAGTGCCTCCAAGCTCAATCCAGCGATTTCCCAGTAATTCCTGGGGTAGACTGGTGCTACATACTAAGTTCCATAGGTGAGAAGGTAGCTGAACGCCTTGTCCAAAATCATCTTACTGCTGAGAGTTGAGCTCACCCTCAGTCCCTCACAGTTCCACACTGCCTGCAGAGTAGGTTTCCCACGTCTTCACCAGAGACTTTTGCCAGAGGCCTCTGAGACGCAAGTTAACAATGCAGACTTGGAGGGTATCTCCAGGTGCAGTAGAGTGGTAATCTGGGAACCTCCTGTCTCAGAATACTGCTACCTTCACACTGTCATAAGAATGCAGCTAGTTGAGAGCTGGCTTCTAGGCATGCTTCCCTGTGAGAGCTGAGGACAGGGCAGAACCCTCCCTCACCCTGCCTGACTGTAGACGTACCTGCTAACCTCCTTATGTTAGTGGCTGGGATAGGTTGTGGGAAAAGCATGTGTAAGCATTGGGCCTGAACTCCCGTGTATCTGAGTTGAATACAGCGATTTCCAACATCCTTCTTCAATAGGAGTGTAGCTAGGTTCCAACTCCCATGTCCGAGTGGGTAGCAGATATCTGCCTCCCATGCATACACACTTCTGAGAGTTGAGCTTATGGCCTGTAACCCTACATCCTGCCTGCCGCTACCTTTCGCTTCCAAAAGGCCTAGGCTCGCTGCTTGACGCAAGTGTTGGGAGAGGTAACTGGAATCTCCCGGCACACAAGACGAGTGCCTCCAAGCTCAATCAAGCGATTTCCTAGTAATTCCTGGGGTAGACTGGTGCTACGTACTAAGTTCCATACGTGAGTAGGTAGTTGAACGCCTTGTCCAAAAACATCTTACTTCTGAGAGTTGAGCTCACCCTCAGTCCCTCACAGTTCCACACTGCCTGCAGAGTGAGTTTCGCACGTCTTCACCAGAGACGTTTGCCAGAGGCTTCTGAGACGCAAGTTAACAATGCAGACCTGGAGGGTATCTCCAGGTGCAGTAGAGTGGTAATCTGGGATCCTCCTGTCTCAGAATACTGCTACATTCACCTTGCCATAAGAATGCAGCTAGTTGACAGCTGGCTTCAAGGCATGCTTCCCTGTGAGAGCTAAGGACAGGGCACAACCCTCCCGCATCCTGCTTGACTGTAGAAGGAGCTGCTAACGTCCTCATGTTAGTGGCAGGGAAAGATTGTGCGAAAAGCATGTGGAATCGTTGTGCCTGAACCCACGTGTGTCTGAGTTGAATACAGCGATTTCCAAAGTCCTTCTTCATCAGAGTGTAGCTAGGTTCCCACTCGCATGTCCGAGTGGGTAGCAGACATCTGCCTCCCATGCATACCCACTTCTGAGAGTTGAGCTTATGGCCTGTAACCCTACCTCCTGCCTGCAGCTACCTTTCGCTTCCAAAAGGCCTAGGCTCGCTGCTTGACGCAAGTGTTGGGAGAGGTAACTGGAATCTCCCGGCACACAAGACGAGTGCCTCCAAGCTCAATCAAGCGATTTCCTAGTAATTCCTGGGGTAGACTGGTGCTACGTACTAAGTTCCATAGGTGAGAAGGTAGCTGAACGCCTTGTCCAAAATCATCTTACTGCTGAGAGTTGAGCTCACCCTCGTCCCTCACAGTTCCACACTGCCTGCAGAGTAGGTTTCCCACGTCTTCACCAGAGACTTTTGCCAGAGGCTTCTGAGACGCAAGTTAACAATGCAGACCTGGAGGGTATCTCCAGGTGCAGTAGAGTGGTAATCTGGGAACCTCCTTACTCAGAATACTGCTACCTTCACACTGTCATAAGAATGCAGCTAGTTGAGAGCTGGCTTCTAGGCATGCTTCCCTGTGAGAGCTGAGGACAGGGCAGAACCCTCCCGCACCCTGCCTGACTGTAGACGTACCTGCTAACCTCCTTATGTTAGTGGCTGGGATAGGTTGTGGGAAAAGCATGTGTAAGCATTGGGCCTGAACTCCCGTGTATCTGAGTTGAATACAGCGATTTCCAACATCCTTCTTCAATAGGAGTGTAGCTAGGTTCCAACTCCCATGTCCGAGTGGGTAGCAGATATCTGCCTCCCATGCATACACACTTCTGAGAGTTGAGCTTATGGCCTGTAACCCTACATCCTGCCTGCCGCTACCTTTCGCTTCCAAAAGGCCTAGGCTCGCTGCTTGACGCAAGTGTTGGGAGAGGTAACTGGAATCTCCCGGCACACAAGACGAGTGCCTCCAAGCTCAATCAAGCGATTTCCTAGTAATTCCTGGGGTAGACTGGTGCTACGTACTAAGTTCCATACGTGAGTAGGTAGTTGAACGCCTTGTCCAAAAACATCTTACTTCTGAGAGTTGAGCTCACCCTCAGTCCCTCACAGTTCCACACTGCCTGCAGAGTGAGTTTCGCACGTCTTCACCAGAGACGTTTGCCAGAGGCTTCTGAGACGCAAGTTAACAATGCAGACCTGGAGGGTATCTCCAGGTGCAGTAGAGTGGTAATCTGGGAACCTCCTGTCTCAGAATACTGCTACCTTCACCCTGCCATAAGAATGCAGCTAGTTGACAGCTGGCTTCAAGGCATGCTTCCCTGTGAGAGCTAAGGACAGGGCACAACCCTCCCGCATCCTGCTTGACTGTAGAAGGAGCTGCTAACGTCCTCATGTTAGTGGCAGGGAAAGGTTGTGCGAAAAGCATGTGGAATCGTTGTGCCTGAACCCACGTGTGTCTGAGTTGAATACAGCGATTTCCAAAGTCCTTCTTCATCAGAGTGTAGCTAGGTTCCCAATCGCATGTACGAGTGGGTAGCAGACATCTGCCTCCCATGCATACCCACTTCTGAGAGTTGAGCTTATGGCCTGTAACCCTACCTCCTGCCTGCAGCTACCTGTCGCTTCCAAAAGGCCTAGGCTCGCTGCTTCACCCAAGTGTTGGGAGAGGTAACTGGAATCTCCCGGCACACAAGACTAGTGCCTCCAAGCTCAATGCAGCGATTTCCCAGTAATTCCTGGGGTAGACTGGTGCTACATACTAAGTTCCATAGGTGAGAAGGTAGCTGAACGCCTTGTCCAAAATCATCTTACTGCTGAGAGTTGAGCTCACCCTCAGTCCCTCACAGTTCCACACTGCCTGCAGAGTAGGTTTCCCACGTCTTCACCAGAGACTTTTGCCAGAGGCCTCTGAGACGCAAGTTAACAATGCAGACCTGGAGGGTATCTCCAGGTGCAGTAGAGTGGAAATCTGGGAACCTCCTGTCTCAGAATACTGCTACCTTCACACTGTCATAAGAATGCAGCTAGTTGAGAGCTGGCTTCTAGGCATGCTTCCCTGTGAGAGCTGAGGACAGGGCAGAACCCTCCCGCACCCTGCCTGACTGTAGACGTACCTGCTAACCTCCTTATGTTAGTGGCTGGGATAGGTTGTGGGAAAAGCATGTGTAAGCATTGGGCCTGAACTCCCGTGTATCTGAGTTGAATACAGCGATTTCCAACATCCTTCTTCAATAGGAGTGTAGCTAGGTTCCAACTCCCATGTCCGAGTGGGTAGCAGATATCTGCCTCCCATGCATACACACTTCTGAGAGTTGAGCTTATGGCCTGTAACCCTACATCCTGCCTGCCGCTACCTTTCGCTTCCAAAAGGCCTAGGCTCGCTGCTTGACGCAAGTGTTGGGAGAGGTAACTGGAATCTCCCGGCACACAAGACGAGTGCCTCCAAGCTCAATCAAGCGATTTCCTAGTAATTCCTGGGGTAGACTGGTGCTACGTACTAAGTTCCATACGTGAGTAGGTAGTTGAACGCCTTGTCCAAAAACATCTTACTTCTGAGAGTTGAGCTCACCCTCAGTCCCTCACAGTTCCACACTGCCTGCAGAGTGAGTTTCGCACGTCTTCACCAGAGACGTTTGCCAGAGGCTTCTGAGACGCAAGTTAACAATGCAGACCTGGAGGGTATCTCCAGGTGCAGTAGAGTGGTAATCTGGGAACCTCCTGTCTCAGAATACTGCTACCTTCACCCTGCCATAAGAATGCAGCTAGTTGACAGCTGGCTTCAAGGCATGCTTCCCTGTGAGAGCTTAGGACAGGTCACAACCCTCCCGCATCCTGCTTGACTGTAGAAGGAGCTGCTAACGTCCTCATGTTAGTGGCAGGGAAAGGTTGTGCGAAAAGCATGTGGAATCGTTGTGCCTGAACCCACGTGTGTCTGAGTTGAATACAGCGATTTCCAAAGTCCTTCTTCATCAGAGTGTAGCTAGGTTCCCACTCGCATGTCCGAGTGGGTAGCAGACATCTGCCTCCCATGCATACCCACTTCTGAGAGTTGAGCTTATGGCCTGTAACCCTACCTCCTGCCTGCAGCTACCTTTCGCTTCCAAAAGGCCTAGGCTCGCTGCTTCACCGAAGTGTTGGGAGAGGTAACTGGAATCTCCCGGCACACAAGACTAGTGCCTCCAAGCTCAATCCAGCGATTTCCCAGTAATTCCTGGGGTAGACTGGTGCTACATACTAAGTTCCATAGGTGAGAAGGTAGCTGAACGCCTTGTCCAAAATCATCTTACTGCTGAGAGTTGAGCTCACCCTCAGTCCCTCACAGTTCCACACTGCCTGCAGAGTAGGTTTCCCACGTCTTCACCAGAGACTTTTGCCAGAGGCTTCTGAGACGCAAGTTAACAATGCAGACCTGGAGGGTATCTCCAGGTGCAGTAGAGTGGTAATCTGGGAACCTCCTGTCTCAGAATACTGCTACCTTCACACTGTCATAAGAATGCAGCTAGTTGAGAGCTGGCTTCTAGGCATGCTTCCCTGTGAGAGCTGAGGACAGGGCAGAACCCTCCCGCACCCTGCCTGACTGTAGACGTACCTGCTAACCTCCTTATGTTAGTGGCTGGGATAGGTTGTGGGAAAAGCATGTGTAAGCATTGGGCCTGAACTCCCGTGTATCTGAGTTGAATACAGCGATTTCCAACATCCTTCTTCAATAGGAGTGTAGCTAGGTTCCAACTCCCATGTCCGAGTGGGTAGCAGATATCTGCCTCCCATGCATACACACTTCTGAGAGTTGAGCTTATGGCCTGTAACCCTACATCCTGCCTGCCGCTACCTTTCGCTTCCAAAAGGCCTAGGCTCGCTGCTTGACGCAAGTGTTGGGAGAGGTAACTGGAATCTCCCGGCACACAAGACGAGTGCCTCCAAGCTCAATCAAGCGATTTCCTAGTAATTCCTGGGGTAGACTGGTGCTACGTACTAAGTTCCATACGTGAGTAGGTAGTTGAACGCCTTGTCCAAAAACATCTTACTTCTGAGAGTTGAGCTCACCCTCAGTCCCTCACAGTTCCACACTGCCTGCAGAGTGAGTTTCGCACGTCTTCACCAGAGACGTTTGCCAGAGGCTTCTGAGACGCAAGTTAACAATGCAGACCTGGAGGGTATCTCCAGGTGCAGTAGAGTGGTAATCTGGGAACCTCCTGTCTCAGAATACTGCTACCTTCACCTTGCCATAAGAATGCAGCTAGTTGACAGCTGGCTTCAAGGCATGCTTCCCTGTGAGAGCTAAGGACAGGTCACAACCCTCCCGCATCCTGCTTGACTGTAGAAGGAGCTGCTAACGTCCTCATGTTAGTGGCAGGGAAAGGTTGTGCGAAAAGCATGTGGAATCGTTGTGCCTGAACCCACGTGTGTCTGAGTTGAATACAGCGATTTCCAAAGTCCTTCTTCATCAGAGTGTAGCTAGGTTCCCACTCGCATGTCCGAGTGGGTAGCAGACATCTGCCTCCCATGCATACCCACTTCTGAGAGTTGAGCTTATGGCCTGTAACCCTACCTCCTGCCTGCAGCTACCTTTCGCTTCCAAAAGGCCTAGGCTCGCTGCTTCACCGAAGTGTTGGGAGAGGTAACTGGAATCTCCCGGCACACAAGACTAGTGCCTCCAAGCTCAATCCAGCGATTTCCCAGTAATTCCTGGGGTAGACTGGTGCTACATACTAAGTTCCATAGGTGAGAAGGTAGCTGAACGCCTTGTCCAAAATCATCTTACTGCTGAGAGTTGAGCTCACCCTCAGTCCCTCACAGTTCCACACTGCCTGCAGAGTAGGTTTCCCACGTCTTCACCAGAGACTTTTGCCAGAGGCTTCTGAGACGCAAGTTAACAATGCAGACCTGGAGGGTATCTCCAGGTGCAGTAGAGTGGTAATCTGGGAACCTCCTGTCTCAGAATACTGCTACCTTCACACTGTCATAAGAATGCAGCTAGTTGAGAGCTGGCTTCTAGGCATGCTTCCCTGTGAGAGCTGAGGACAGGGCAGAACCCTCCCGCACCCTGCCTGACTGTAGACGTACCTGCTAACCTCCTTATGTTAGTGGCTGGGATAGGTTGTGGGAAAAGCATGTGTAAGCATTGGGCCTGAACTCCCGTGTATCTGAGTTGAATACAGCGATTTCCAACATCCTTCTTCAATAGGAGTGTAGCTAGGTTCCAACTCCCATGTCCGAGTGGGTAGCAGATATCTGCCTCCCATGCATACACACTTCTGAGAGTTGAGCTTATGGCCTGTAACCCTACATCCTGCCTGCCGCTACCTTTCGCTTCCAAAAGGCCTAGGCTCGCTGCTTGACGCAAGTGTTGGGAGAGGTAACTGGAATCTCCCGGCACACAAGACGAGTGCCTCCAAGCTCAATCAAGCGATTTCCTAGTAATTCCTGGGGTAGACTGGTGCTACGTACTAAGTTCCATACGTGAGTAGGTAGTTGAACGCCTTGTCCAAAAACATCTTACTTCTGAGAGTTGAGCTCACCCTCAGTCCCTCACAGTTCCACACTGCCTGCAGAGTGAGTTTCGCACGTCTTCACCAGAGACGTTTGCCAGAGGCTTCTGAGACGCAAGTTAACAATGCAGACCTGGAGGGTATCTCCAGGTGCAGTGGAGTGGTAATCTGGGATCCTCCTGTCTCAGAATACTGCTACATTCACCTTGCCATAAGAATGCAGCTAGTTGACAGCTGGCTTCAAGGCATGCTTCCCTGTGAGAGCTAAGGACAGGGCACAACCCTCCCGCATCCTGCTTGACTGTAGAAGGAGCTGCTAACGTCCTCATGTTAGTGGCAGGGAAAGATTGTGCGAAAAGCATGTGGAATCGTTGTGCCTGAACCCACGTGTGTCTGAGTTGAATACAGCGATTTCCAAAGTCCTTCTTCATCAGAGTGTAGCTAGGTTCCCACTCGCATGTCCGAGTGGGTAGCAGACATCTGCCTCCCATGCATACCCACTTCTGAGAGTTGAGCTTATGGCCTGTAACCCTACCTCCTGCCTGCAGCTACCTTTCGCTTCCAAAAGGCCTAGGCTCGCTGCTTGACGCAAGTGTTGGGAGAGGTAACTGGAATCTCCCGGCACACAAGACGAGTGCCTCCAAGCTCAATCAAGCGATTTCCTAGTAATTCCTGGGGTAGACTGGTGTTACGTACTAAGTTCCATAGGTGAGAAGGTAGCTGAACGCCTTGTCCAAAATCATCTTACTGCTGAGAGTTGAGCTCACCCTCGTCCCTCACAGTTCCACACTGCCTGCAGAGTAGGTTTCCCACGTCTTCACCAGAGACTTTTGCCAGAGGCTTCTGAGACGCAAGTTAACAATGCAGACCTGGAGGGTATCTCCAGGTGCAGTAGAGTGGTAATCTGGGAACCTCCTTACTCAGAATACTGCTACCTTCACACTGTCATAAGAATGCAGCTAGTTGAGAGCTGGCTTCTAGGCATGCTTCCCTGTGAGAGCTGAGGACAGGGCAGAACCCTCCCGCACCCTGCCTGACTGTAGACGTACCTGCTAACCTCCTTATGTTAGTGGCTGGGATAGGTTGTGGGAAAAGCATGTGTAAGCATTGGGCCTGAACTCCCGTGTATCTGAGTTGAATACAGCGATTTCCAACATCCTTCTTCAATAGGAGTGTAGCTAGGTTCCAACTCCCATGTCCGAGTGGGTAGCAGATATCTGCCTCCCATGCATACACACTTCTGAGAGTTGAGCTTATGGCCTGTAACCCTACATCCTGCCTGCCGCTACCTTTCGCTTCCAAAAGGCCTAGGCTCGCTGCTTGACGCAAGTGTTGGGAGAGGTAACTGGAATCTCCCGGCACACAAGACGAGTGCCTCCAAGCTCAATCAAGCGATTTCCTAGTAATTCCTGGGGTAGACTGGTGCTACGTACTAAGTTCCATACGTGAGTAGGTAGTTGAACGCCTTGTCCAAAAACATCTTACTTCTGAGAGTTGAGCTCACCCTCAGTCCCTCACAGTTCCACACTGCCTGCAGAGTGAGTTTCGCACGTCTTCACCAGAGACGTTTGCCAGAGGCTTCTGAGACGCAAGTTAACAATGCAGACCTGGAGGGTATCTCCAGGTGCAGTAGAGTGGTAATCTGGGAACCTCCTGTCTCAGAATACTGCTACCTTCACCCTGCCATAAGAATGCAGCTAGTTGACAGCTGGCTTCAAGGCATGCTTCCCTGTGAGAGCTAAGGACAGGGCACAACCCTCCCGCATCCTGCTTGACTGTAGAAGGAGCTGCTAACGTCCTCATGTTAGTGGCAGGGAAAGGTTGTGCGAAAAGCATGTGGAATCGTTGTGCCTGAACCCACGTGTGTCTGAGTTGAATACAGCGATTTCCAAAGTCCTTCTTCATCAGAGTGTAGCTAGGTTCCCAATCGCATGTACGAGTGGGTAGCAGACATCTGCCTCCCATGCATACCCACTTCTGAGAGTTGAGCTTATGGCCTGTAACCCTACCTCCTGCCTGCAGCTACCTGTCGCTTCCAAAAGGCCTAGGCTCGCTGCTTCACCGAAGTGTTGGGAGAGGTAACTGGAATCTCCCGGCACACAAGACTAGTGCCTCCAAGCTCAATCCAGCGATTTCCCAGTAATTCCTGGGGTAGACTGGTGCTACATACTAAGTTCCATAGGTGAGAAGGTAGCTGAACGCCTTGTCCAAAATCATCTTACTGCTGAGAGTTGAGCTCACCCTCAGTCCCTCACAGTTCCACACTGCCTGCAGAGTAGGTTTCCCACGTCTTCACCAGAGACTTTTGCCAGAGGCCTCTGAGACGCAAGTTAACAATGCAGACCTGGAGGGTATCTCCAGGTGCAGTAGAGTGGTAATCTGGGAACCTCCTGTCTCAGAATACTGCTACCTTCACACTGTCATAAGAATGCAGCTAGTTGAGAGCTGGCTTCTAGGCATGCTTCCCTGTGAGAGCTGAGGACAGGGCAGAACCCTCCCGCACCCTGCCTGACTGTAGACGTACCTGCTAACCTCCTTATGTTAGTGGCTGGGATAGGTTGTGGGAAAAGCATGTGTAAGCATTGGGCCTGAACTCCCGTGTATCTGAGTTGAATACAGCGATTTCCAACATCCTTCTTCAATAGGAGTGTAGCTAGGTTCCAACTCCCATGTCCGAGTGGGTAGCAGATATCTGCCTCCCATGCATACACACTTCTGAGAGTTGAGCTTATGGCCTGTAACCCTACATCCTGCCTGCCGCTACCTTTCGCTTCCAAAAGGCCTAGGCTCGCTGCTTGACGCAAGTGTTGGGAGAGGTAACTGGAATCTCCCGGCACACAAGACGAGTGCCTCCAAGCTCAATCAAGCGATTTCCTAGTAATTCCTGGGGTAGACTGGTGCTACGAACTAAGTTCCATACGTGAGTAGGTAGTTGAACGCCTTGTCCAAAAACATCTTACTTCTGAGAGTTGAGCTCACCCTCAGTCCCTCACAGTTCCACACTGCCTGCAGAGTGAGTTTCGCACTTCTTCACCAGAGACGTTTACCAGAGGCTTCTGAGACGCAAGTTAACAATGCAGACCTGGAGGGTATCTCCAGGTGCAGTAGAGTGGTAATCTGGGAACCTCCTGTCTCAGAATACTGCTACCTTCACCCTGCCATAAGAATGCAGCTAGTTGACAGCTGGCTTCAAGGCATGCTTCCCTGTGAGAGCTAAGGACAGGGCACAACCCTCCCGCATCCTGCTTGACTGTAGAAGGAGCTGCTAACGTCCTCATGTTAGTGGCAGGGAAAGGTTGTGCGAAAAGCATGTGGAATCGTTGTGCCTGAACCCACGTGTGTCTGAGTTGAATACAGCGATTTCCAAAGTCCTTCTTCATCAGAGTGTAGCTAGGTTCCCAATCGCATGTACGAGTGGGTAGCAGACATCTGCCTCCCATGCATACCCACTTCTGAGAGTTGAGCTTATGGCCTGTAACCCTACCTCCTGCCTGCAGCTACCTGTCGCTTCCAAAAGGCCTAGGCTCGCTGCTTCACCGAAGTGTTGGGAGAGGTAACTGGAATCTCCCGGCACACAAGACTAGTGCCCCCAAGCTCAATCCAGCGATTTCCCAGTAATTCCTGGGGTAGACTGGTGCTACATACTAAGTTCCATAGGTGAGAAGGTAGCTGAACGCCTTGTCCAAAATCATCTTACTGCTGAGAGTTGAGCTCACGCTCAGTCCCTCACAGTTCCACACTGCCTGCAGAGTAGGTTTCCCACGTCTTCACCAGAGACTTTTGCCAGAGGCCTCTGAGACGCAAGTTAACAATGCAGACCTGGAGGGTATCTCCAGGTGCAGTAGAGTGGTAATCTGGGAACCTCCTGTCTCAGAATACTGCTACCTTCACACTGTCATAAGAATGCAGCTAGTTGAGAACTGGCTTCTAGGCATGCTTCCCTGTGAGAGCTGAGGACAGGGCAGAACCCTCCCGCACCCTGCCTGACTGTAGACGTACCTGCTAACCTCCTTATGTTAGTGGCTGGGATAGGTTGTGGGAAAAGCATGTGTAAGGATTGGGCCTGAACTCCCGTGTATCTGAGTTGAATACAGCGATTTCCAACATCCTTCTTCAATAGGAGTGTAGCTAGGTTCCAACTCCCATGTCCGAGTGGGTAGCAGATATCTGCCTCCCATGCATACACACTTCTGAGAGTTGAGCTTATGGCCTGTAACCCTACATCCTGCCTGCCGCTACCTTTCGCTTCCAAAAGGCCTAGGCTCGCTGCTTGACGCAAGTGTTGGGAGAGGTAACTGGAATCTCCCGGCACACAAGACGAGTGCCTCCAAGCTCAATCAAGCGATTTCCTAGTAATTCCTGGGGTAGACTGGTGCTACGTACTAAGTTCCATACGTGAGTAGGTAGTTGAACGCCTTGTCCAAAAACATCTTACTTCTGAGAGTTGAGCTCACCCTCAGTCCCTCACAGTTCCACACTGCCTGCAGAGTGAGTTTCGCACGTCTTCACCAGAGACGTTTGCCAGAGGCTTCTGAGACGCAAGTTAACAATGCAGACCTGGAGGGTATCTCCAGGTGCAGTAGAGTGGTAATCTGGGAACCTCCTGTCTCAGAATACTGCTACCTTCACCCTGCCATAAGAATGCAGCTAGTTGACAGCTGGCTTCAAGGCATGCTTCCCTGTGAGAGCTTAGGACAGGTCACAACCCTCCCGCATCCTGCTTGACTGTAGAAGGAGCTGCTAACGTCCTCATGTTAGTGGCAGGGAAAGGTTGTGCGAAAAGCATGTGGAATCGTTGTGCCTGAACCCACGTGTGTCTGAGTTGAATACAGCGATTTCCAAAGTCCTTCTTCATCAGAGTGTAGCTAGGTTCCCACTCGCATGTCCGAGTGGGTAGCAGACATCTGCCTCCCATGCATACCCACTTCTGAGAGTTGAGCTTATGGCCTGTAACCCTACCTCCTGCCTGCAGCTACCTTTCGCTTCCAAAAGTTCTAGGCTCGCTGCTTCACCGAAGTGTTGGGAGAGGTAACTGGAATCTCCCGGCACACAAGACTAGTGCCTCCAAGCTCAATCCAGCGATTTCCCAGTAATTCCTGGGGTAGACTGGTGCTACATACTAAGTTCCATAGGTGAGAAGGTAGCTGAACGCCTTGTCCAAAATCATCTTACTGCTGAGAGTTGAGCTCACCCTCAGTCCCTCACAGTTCCACACTGCCTGCAGAGTAGGTTTCCCACGTCTTCACCAAAGACTTTTGCCAGAGGCTTCTGAGACGCAAGTTAACAATGCAGACCTGGAGGGTATCTCCAGGTGCAGTAGAGTGGTAATCTGGGAACCTCCTGTCTCAGAATACTGCTACCTTCACACTGTCATAAGAATGCAGCTAGTTGAGAGCTGGCTTCTAGGCATGCTTCCCTGTGAGAGCTGAGGACAGGGCAGAACCCTCCCGCACCCTGCCTGACTGTAGACGTACCTGCTAACCTCCTTATGTTAGTGGCTGGGATAGGTTGTGGGAAAAGCATGTGTAAGCATTGGGCCTGAACTCCCGTGTATCTGAGTTGAATACAGCGATTTCCAACATCCTTCTTCAATAGGAGTGTAGCTAGGTTCCAACTCCCATGTCCGAGTGGGTAGCAGATATCTGCCTCCCATGCATACACACTTCTGAGAGTTGAGCTTATGGCCTGTAACCCTACATCCTGCCTGCCGCTACCTTTCGCTTCCAAAAGGCCTAGGCTCGCTGCTTGACGCAAGTGTTGGGAGAGGTAACTGGAATCTCCCGGCACACAAGACGAGTGCCTCCAAGCTCAATCAAGCGATTTCCTAGTAATTCCTGGGGTAGACTGGTGCTACGTACTAAGTTCCATACGTGAGTAGGTAGTTGAACGCCTTGTCCAAAAACATCTTACTTCTGAGAGTTGAGCTCACCCTCAGTCCCTCACAGTTCCACACTGCCTGCAGAGTGAGTTTCGCACGTCTTCACCAGAGACGTTTGCCAGAGGCTTCTGAGACGCAAGTTAACAATGCAGACCTGGAGGGTATCTCCAGGTGCAGTAGAGTGGTAATCTGGGAACCTCCTGTCTCAGAATACTGCTACCTTCACCCTGCCATAAGAATGCAGCTAGTTGACAGCTGGCTTCAAGGCATGCTTCCCTGTGAGAGCTAAGGACAGGGCACAACCCTCCCGCATCCTGCTTGACTGTAGAAGGAGCTGCTAACGTCCTCATGTTAGTGGCAGGGAAAGGTTGTGCGAAAAGCATGTGGAATCGTTGTGCCTGAACCCACGTGTGTCTGAGTTGAATACAGCGATTTCCAAAGTCCTTCTTCATCAGAGTGTAGCTAGGTTCCCACTCGCATGTCCGAGTGGGTAGCAGACATCTGCCTCCCATGCATACCCACTTCTGAGAGTTGAGCTTATGGCCTGTAACCCTACCTCCTGCCTGCAGCTACCTGTCGCTTCCAAAAGGCCTAGGCTCGCTGCTTCACCGAAGTGTTGGGAGAGGTAACTGGAATCTCCCGGCACACAAGACTAGTGCCTCCAAGCTCAATCCAGCGATTTCCCAGTAATTCCTGGGGTAGACTGGTGCTACATACTAAGTTCCATAGGTGAGAAGGTAGCTGAACGCCTTGTCCAAAATCATCTTACTGCTGAGAGTTGAGCTCACCCTCAGTCCCTCACAGTTCCACACTGCCTGCAGAGTAGGTTTCCCACGTCTTCACCAGAGACTTTTGCCAGAGGCCTCTGAGACGCAAGTTAACAATGCAGACCTGGAGGGTATCTCCAGGTGCAGTAGAGTGGTAATCTGGGAACCTCCTGTCTCAGAATACTGCTACCTTCACACTGTCATAAGAATGCAGCTAGTTGAGAGCTGGCTTCTAGGCATGCTTCCCTGTGAGAGCTGAGGACAGGGCAGAACCCTCCCGCACCCTGCCTGACTGTAGACGTACCTGCTAACCTCCTTATGTTAGTGGCTGGGATAGGTTGTGGGAAAAGCATGTGTAAGCATTGGGCCTGAACTCCCGTGTATCTGAGTTGAATACAGCGATTTCCAACATCCTTCTTCAATAGGAGTGTAGCTAGGTTCCAACTCCCATGTCCGAGTGGGTAGCAGATATCTGCCTCCCATGCATACACACTTCTGAGAGTTGAGCTTATGGCCTGTAACCCTACATCCTGCCTGCCGCTACCTTTCGCTTCCAAAAGGCCTAGGCTCGCTGCTTGACGCAAGTGTTGGGAGAGGTAACTGGAATCTCCCGGCACACAAGACGAGTGCCTCCAAGCTCAATCAAGCGATTTCCTAGTAATTCCTGGGGTAGACTGGTGCTACGAACTAAGTTCCATACGTGAGTAGGTAGTTGAACGCCTTGTCCAAAAACATCTTACTTCTGAGAGTTGAGCTCACCCTCAGTCCCTCACAGTTCCACACTGCCTGCAGAGTGAGTTTCGCACGTCTTCACCAGAGACGTTTGCCAGAGGCTTCTGAGACGCAAGTTAACAATGCAGACCTGGAGGGTATCTCCAGGTGCAGTAGAGTGGTAATCTGGGAACCTCCTGTCTCAGAATACTGCTACCTTCACCCTGCCATAAGAATGCAGCTAGTTGACAGCTGGCTTCAAGGCATGCTTCCCTGTGAGAGCTAAGGACAGGGCACAACCCTCCCGCATCCTGCTTGACTGTAGAAGGAGCTGCTAACGTCCTCATGTTAGTGGCAGGGAAAGGTTGTGCGAAAAGCATGTGGAATCGTTGTGCCTGAACCCACGTGTGTCTGAGTTGAATACAGCGATTTCCAAAGTCCTTCTTCATCAGAGTGTAGCTAGGTTCCCACTCGCATGTCCGAGTGGGTAGCAGACATCTGCCTCCCATGCATACCCACTTCTAAGAGTTGAGCTTATGGCCTGTAACCCTACCTCCTGCCTGCAGCTACCTTTCGCTTCCAAAAGGCCTAGGCTCGCTGCTTCACCGAAGTGTTGGGAGAGGTAACTGGAATCTCCCGGCACACAAGACTAGTGCCTCCAAGCTCAATCCAGCGATTTCCCAGTAATTCCTGGGGTAGACTGGTGCTACATACTAAGTTCCATAGGTGAGAAGGTAGCTGAACGCCTTGTCCAAAATCATCTTACTGCTGAGAGTTGAGCTCACCCTCAGTCCCTCACAGTTCCACACTGCCTGCAGAGTAGGTTTCCCACGTCTTCACCAGAGACTTTTGCCAGAGGCCTCTGAGACGCAAGTTAACAATGCAGACCTGGAGGGTATCTCCAGGTGCAGTAGAGTGGTAATCTGGGAACCTCCTGTCTCAGAATACTGCTACCTTCACACTGTCATAAGAATGCAGCTAGTTGAGAGCTGGCTTCTAGGCATGCTTCCCTGTGAGAGCTGAGGACAGGGCAGAACCCTCCCGCACCCTGCCTGACTGTAGACGTACCTGCTAACCTCCTTATGTTAGTGGCTGGGATAGGTTGTGGGAAAAGCATGTGTAAGCATTGGGCCTGAACTCCCGTGTATCTGAGTTGAATACAGCGATTTCCAACATCCTTCTTCAATAGGAGTGTAGCTAGGTTCCAACTCCCATGTCCGAGTGGGTAGCAGATATCTGCCTCCCATGCATACACACTTCTGAGAGTTGAGCTTATGGCCCGTAACCCTACATCCTGCCTGCCGCTACCTTTCGCTTCCAAAAGGCCTAGGCTCGCTGCTTGACGCAAGTGTTGGGAGAGGTAACTGGAATCTCCCGGCACACAAGACGAGTGCCTCCAAGCTCAATCAAGCGATTTCCTAGTAATTCCTGGGGTAGACTGGTGCTACGTACTAAGTTCCATACGTGAGTAGGTAGTTGAACGCCTTGTCCAAAAACATCTTACTTCTGAGAGTTGAGCTCACCCTCAGTCCCTCACAGTTCCACACTGCCTGCAGAGTGAGTTTCGCACGTCTTCACCAGAGACGTTTGCCAGAGGCTTCTGAGACGCAAGTTAACAATGCAGACCTGGAGGGTATCTCCAGGTGCAGTAGAGTGGTAATCTGGGAACCTCCTGTCTCAGAATACTGCTACCTTCACCCTGCCATAAGAATGCAGCTAGTTGACAGCTGGCTTCAAGGCATGCTTCCCTGTGAGAGCTAAGGACAGGGCACAACCCTCCCGCATCCTGCTTGACTGTAGAAGGAGCTGCTAACGTCCTCATGTTAGTGGCAGGGAAAGGTTGTGCGAAAAGCATGTGGAATCGTTGTGCCTGAACCCACGTGTGTCTGAGTTGAATACAGCGATTTCCAAAGTCCTTCTTCATCAGAGTGTAGCTAGGTTCCCACTCGCATGTCCGAGTGGGTAGCAGACATCTGCCTCCCATGCATACCCACTTCTGAGAGTTGAGCTTATGGCCTGTAACCCTACCTCCTGCCTGCAGCTACCTGTCGCTTCCAAAAGGCCTAGGCTTGCTGCTTCACCGAAGTGTTGGGAGAGGTAACTGGAATCTCCCGGCACACAAGACTAGTGCCTCCAAGCTCAATCCAGCGATTTCCCAGTAATTCCTGGGGTAGACTGGTGCTACATACTAAGTTCCATAGGTGAGAAGGTAGCTGAACGCCTTGTCCAAAATCATCTTACTGCTGAGAGTTGAGCTCACCCTCAGTCCCTCACAGTTCCACACTGCCTGCAGAGTAGGTTTCCCACGTCTTCACCAGAGACTTTTGCCAGAGGCTTCTGAGACGCAAGTTAACAATGCAGACCTGGAGGGTATCTCCAGGTGCAGTAGAGTGGTAATCTGGGAACCTCCTTACTCAGAATACTGCTACCTTCACACTGTCATAAGAATGCAGCTAGTTGAGAGCTGGCTTCTAGGCATGCTTCCCTGTGAGAGCTGAGGACAGGGCAGAACCCTCCCGCACCCTGCCTGACTGTAGACGTACCTGCTAACCTCCTTATGTTAGTGGCTGGGATAGGTTGTGGGAAAAGCATGTGTAAGCATTGGGCCTGAACTCCCGTGTATCTGAGTTGAATAGAGCGATTTCCAACATCCTTCTTCAATAGGAGTGTAGCTAGGTTCCAACTCCCATGTCCGAGTGGGTAGCAGATATCTGCCTCCCATGCATACACACTTCTGAGAGTTGAGCTTATGGCCTGTAACCCTACATCCTGCCTGCCGCTACCTTTCGCTTCCAAAAGGCCTAGGCTCGCTGCTTGACGCAAGTGTTGGGAGAGGTAACTGGAATCTCCCGGCACACAAGACGAGTGCCTCCAAGCTCAATCAAGCGATTTCCTAGTAATTCCTGGGGTAGACTGGTGCTACGTACTAAGTTCCATACGTGAGTAGGTAGTTGAACGCCTTGTCCAAAAACATCTTCCTTCTGAGAGTTGAGCTCACCCTCAGTCCCTCACATTTCCACACTGCCTGCAGAGTGAGTTTCGCACGTCTTCACCAGAGACGTTTGCCAGAGGCTTCTGAGACGCAAGTTAACAATGCAGACCTGGAGGGTATCTCCAGGTGCAGTAGAGTGGTAATCTGGGAACCTCCTGTCTCAGAATACTGCTACCTTCACCCTGCCATAAGAATGCAGCTAGTTGACAGCTGGCTTCAAGGCATGCTTCCCTGTGAGAGCTAAGGACAGGGCACAACCCTCCCGCATCCTGCTTGACTGTAGAAGGAGCTGCTAACGTCCTCATGTTAGTGGCAGGGAAAGGTTGTGCGAAAAGCATGTGGAATCGTTGTGCCTGAACCCACGTGTGTCTGAGTTGAATACAGCGATTTCCAAAGTCCTTCTTCATCAGAGTGTAGCTAGGTTCCCACTCGCATGTCCGAGTGGGTAGCAGACATCTGCCTCCCATGCATACCCACTTCTGAGAGTTGAGCTTATGGCCTGTAACCCTACCTCCTGCCTGCAGCTACCTTTCGCTTCCAAAAGGCCTAGGCTCGCTGCTTCACCGAAGTGTTGGGAGAGGTAACTGGAATCTCCCGGCACACAAGACTAGTGCCTCCAAGCTCAATCCAGCGATTTCCCAGTAATTCCTGGGGTAGACTGGTGCTACATACTAAGTTCCATAGGTGAGAAGGTAGCTGAACGCCTTGTCCAAAATCATCTTACTGCTGAGAGTTGAGCTCACCCTCAGTCCCTCACAGTTCCACACTGCCTGCAGAGTAGGTTTCCCACGTCTTCACCAGAGACTTTTGCCAGAGGCCTCTGAGACGCAAGTTAACAATGCAGACCTGGAGGGTATCTCCAGGTGCAGTAGAGTGGTAATCTGGGAACCTCCTTACTCAGAATACTGCTACCTTCACACTGTCATAAGAATGCAGCTAGTTGAGAGCTGGCTTCTAGGCATGCTTCCCTGTGAGAGCTGAGGACAGGGCAGAACCCTCCCGCACCCTGCCTGACTGTAGACGTACCTGCTAACCTCCTTATGTTAGTGGCTGGGATAGGTTGTGGGAAAAGCATGTGTAAGCATTGGGCCTGAACTCCCGTGTATCTGAGTTGAATACAGCGATTTCCAACATCCTTCTTCAATAGGAGTGTAGCTAGGTTCCAACTCCCATGTCCGAGTGGGTAGCAGATATCTGCCTCCCATGCATACACACTTCTGAGAGTTGAGCTTATGGCCTGTAACCTTCATCCTGCCTGCCGCTACCTTTCGCTTCCAAAAGGCCTAGGCTCGCTGCTTGACGCAAGTGTTGGGAGAGGTAACTGGAATCTCCCGGCACACAAGACGAGTGCCTCCAAGCTCAATCAAGCGATTTCCTAGTAATTCCTGGGGTAGACTGGTGCTACGTACTAAGTTCCATACGTGAGTAGGTAGTTGAACGCCTTGTCCAAAAACATGTTACTTCTGAGAGTTGAGCTCACCCTCAGTCCCTCACAGTTCCACACTGCCTGCAGAGTGAGTTTCGCACGTCTTCACCAGAGACGTTTGCCAGAGGCTTCTGAGACGCAAGTTAACAATGCAGACCTGGAGGGTATCTCCAGGTGCAGTAGAGTGGTAATCTGGGAACCTCCTGTCTCAGAATACTGCTACCTTCACCCTGCCATAAGAATGCAGCTAGTTGACAGCTGGCTTCAAGGCATGCTTCCCTGTGAGAGCTAAGGACAGGGCACAACCCTCCCGCATCCTGCTTGACTGTAGAAGGAGCTGCTAACGTCCTCATGTTAGTGGCAGGGAAAGGTTGTGCGAAAAGCATGTGGAATCGTTGTGCCTGAACCCACGTGTGTCTGAGTTGAATACAGCGATTTCCAAAGTCCTTCTTCATCAGAGTGTAGCTAGGTTCCCACTCGCATGTCCGAGTGGGTAGCAGACATCTGCCTCCCATGCATACCCACTTCTGAGAGTTGAGCTTATGGCCTGTAACCCTACCTCCTGCCTGCAGCTACCTTTCGAATCCAAAAGGCCTAGGCTCGCTGCTTCACCGAAGTGTTGGGAGAGGTAACTGGAATCTCCCGGCACACAAGACTAGTGCCTCCAAGCTCAATCCACCGACTTCCCAGTAATTCCTGGGGTAGACTGGTGCTACGTACTAAGTTCCATAGGTGAGAAGGTAGCTGAACGCCTTGTCCAAAATCATCTTACTGCTGAGAGTTGAGCTCACCCTCAGTCCCTCACAGTTCCACACTGCCTGCAGAGTAGGTTTCCCACGTCTTCACCAGAGACTTTTGCCAGAGGCCTCTGAGACGCAAGTTAACAATGCAGACCTGGAGGGTATCTCCAGGTGCAGTAGAGTGGTAATCTGGGAACCTCCTTACTCAGAATACTGCTAGCTTCACACTGTCATAAGAATGCAGCTAGTTGAGAGCTGGCTTCTAGGCATGCTTCCCTGTGAGAGCTGAGGACAGGGCAGAACCCTCCCGCACCCTGCCTGACTGTAGACGTACCTGCTAACCTCCTTATGTTAGTGGCTGGGATAGGTTGTGGGAAAAGCATGTGTAAGCATTGGGCCTGAACTCCCGTGTATCTGAGTTGAATACAGCGATTTCCAACATCCTTCTTCAATAGGAGTGTAGCTAGGTTCCAACTCCCATGTCCGAGTGGGTAGCAGATATCTGCCTCCCATGCATACACACTTCTGAGAGTTGAGCTTATGGCCTGTAACCCTACATCCTGCCTGCCACTACCTTTCGCTTCCAAAAGGCCTAGGCTCGCTGCTTGACGCAAGTGTTGGGAGAGGTAACTGGAATCTCCCGGCACACAAGACGAGTGCCTCCAAGCTCAATCAAGCGATTTCCTAGTAATTCCTGGGGTAGACTGGTGCTACGTACTAAGTTCCATACGTGAGTAGGTAGTTGAACGCCTTGTCCAAAAACATCTTCCTTCTGAGAGTTGAGCTCACCCTCAGTCCCTCACAGTTCCACACTGCCTGCAGAGTGAGTTTTGCACGTCTTCACCAGAGACGTTTGCCAGAGGCTTCTGAGACGCAAGTTAACAATGCAGACCTGGAGGGTATCTCCAGGTGCAGTAGAGTGGTAATCTGGGAACCTCCTGTCTCAGAATACTGCTACCTTCACCCTGCCATAAGAATGCAGCTAGTTGACAGCTGGCTTCAAGGCATGCTTCCCTGTGAGAGCTAAGGACAGGGCACAACCCTCCCGCATCCTGCTTGACTGTAGAAGGAGCTGCTAACGTCCTCATGTTAGTGGCAGGGAAAGGTTGTGCGAAAAGCATGTGGAATCGTTGTGCCTGAACCCACGTGTGTCTGAGTTGAATACAGCGATTTCCAAAGTCCTTCTTCATCAGAGTGTAGCTAGGTTCCCACTCGCATGTCCGAGTGGGTAGCAGACATCTGCCTCCCATGCATACCCACTTCTGAGAGTTGAGCTTATGGCCTGTAACCCTACCTCCTGCCTGCAGCTACCTTTCGCTTCCAAAAGGCCTAGGCTCGCTGCTTCACCGAAGTGTTGGGAGAGGTAACTGGAATCTCCCGGCACACAAGACTAGTGCCCCCAAGCTCAATCCAGCGATTTCCCAGTAATTCCTGGGGTAGACTGGTGCTACATACTAAGTTCCATAGGTGAGAAGGTAGCTGAACGCCTTGTCCAAAATCATCTTACTGCTGAGAGTTGAGCTCACCCTCAGTCCCTCACAGTTCCACACTGCCTGCAGAGTAGGTTTCCCACGTCTTCACCAGAGACTTTTGCCAGAGGCCTCTGAGACGCAAGTTAACAATGCAGACCTGGAGGGTATCTCCAGGTGCAGTAGAGTGGTAATCTGGGAACCTCCTGTCTCAGAATACTGCTACCTTCACACTGTCATAAGAATGCAGCTAGTTGAGAGCTGGCTTCTAGGCATGCTTCCCTGTGAGAGCTGAGGACAGGGCAGAACCCTCCCGCACCCTGCCTGACTGTAGACGTACCTGCTAACCTCCTTATGTTAGTGGCTGGGATAGGTTGTGGGAAAAGCATGTGTAAGCATTGGGCCTGAACTCCCGTGTATCTGAGTTGAATACAGCGATTTCCAACATCCTTCTTCAATAGGAGTGTAGCTAGGTTCCAACTCCCATGTCCGAGTGGGTAGCAGATATCTGCCTCCCATGCATACACACTTCTGAGAGTTGAGCTTATGGCCTGTAACCCTACATCCTGCCTGCCGCTACCTTTCGCTTCCAAAAGGCCTAGGCTCGCTGCTTGACGCAAGTGTTGGGAGAGGTAACTGGAATCTCCCGGCACACAAGACGAGTGCCTCCAAGCTCAATCAAGCGATTTCCTAGTAATTCCTGGGGTAGACTGGTGCTACGTACTAAGTTCCATACGTGAGTAGGTAGTTGAACGCCTTGTCCAAAAACATCTTCCTTCTGAGAGTTGAGCTCACCCTTAGTCCCTCACAGTTCCACACTGCCTGCAGAGTGAGTTTCGCACGTCTTCACCAGAGACGTTTGCCAGAGGCTTCTGAGACGCAAGTTAACAATGCAGACCTGGAGGGTATCTCCAGGTGCAGTAGAGTGGTAATCTGGGAACCTCCTGTCTCAGAATACTGCTACCTTCACCCTGCCATAAGAATGCAGCTAGTTGACAGCTGGCTTCAAGGCATGCTTCCCTGTGAGAGCTAAGGACAGGGCACAACCCTCCCGCATCCTGCTTGACTGTAGAAGGAGCTGCTAACGTCCTCATGTTAGTGGCAGGGAAAGGTTGTGCGAAAAGCATGTGGAATCGTTGTGCCTGAACCCACGTGTGTCTGAGTTGAATACAGCGATTTCCAAAGTCCTTCTTCATCAGAGTGTAGCTAGGTTCCCACTCGCATGTCCGAGTGGGTAGCAGACATCTGCCTCCCATGCATACCCACTTCTGAGAGTTGAGCTTATGGCCTGTAACCCTACCTCCTGCCTGCAGCTACCTGTCGCTTCCAAAAGGCCTAGGCTCGCTGCTTCACCGAAGTGTTGGGAGAGGTAACTGGAATCTCCCGGCACACAAGACTAGTGCCTCCAAGCTCAATCCAGCGATTTCCCAGTAATTCCTGGGGTAGACTGGTGCTACATACTAAGTTCCATAGGTGAGAAGGTAGCTGAACGCCTTGTCCAAAATCATCTTACTGCTGAGAGTTGAGCTCACCCTCAGTCCCTCACAGTTCCACACTGCCTGCAGAGTAGGTTTCCCACGTCTTCACCAGAGACTTTTGCCAGAGGCCTCTGAGACGCAAGTTAACAATGCAGACCTGGAGGGTATCTCCAGGTGCAGTAGAGTGGTAATCTGGGAACCTCCTTACTCAGAATACTGCTACCTTCACACTGTCATAAGAATGCAGCTAGTTGAGAGCTGGCTTCTAGGCATGCTTCCCTGTGAGAGCTGAGGACAGGGCAGAACCCTCCCGCACCCTGCCTGACTGTAGACGTACCTGCTAACCTCCTTATGTTAGTGGCTGGGATAGGTTGTGGGAAAAGCATGTGTAAGCATTGGGCCTGAACTCCCGTGTATCTGAGTTGAATACAGCGATTTCCAACATCCTTCTTCAATAGGAGTGTAGCTAGGTTCCAACTCCCATGTCCGAGTGGGTAGCAGATATCTGCCTCCCATGCATACACACTTCTGAGAGTTGAGCTTATGGCCTGTAACCCTACATCCTGCCTGCCGCTACCTTTCGCTTCCAAAAGGCCTAGGCTCGCTGCTTGACGCAAGTGTTGGGAGAGGTAACTGGAATCTCCCGGCACACAAGACGAGTGCCTCCAAGCTCAATCAAGCGATTTCCTAGTAATTCCTGGGGTAGACTGGTGCTACGTACTAAGTTCCATACGTGAGTAGGTAGTTGAACGCCTTGTCCAAAAACATCTTCCTTCTGAGAGTTGAGCTCACCCTCAGTCCCTCACAGTTCCACACTGCCTGCAGAGTGAGTTTCGCACGTCTTCACCAGAGACGTTTGCCAGAGGCTTCTGAGACGCAAGTTAACAATGCAGACCTGGAGGGTATCTCCAGGTGCAGTAGAGTGGTAATCTGGGAACCTCCTGTCTCAGAATACTGCTACCTTCACCCTGCCATAAGAATGCAGCTAGTTGACAGCTGGCTTCAAGGCATGCTTCCCTGTGAGAGCTAAGGACAGGGCACAACCCTCCCGCATCCTGCTTGACTGTAGAAGGAGCTGCTAACGTCCTCATGTTAGTGGCAGGGAAAGGTTGTGCGAAAAGCATGTGGAATCGTTGTGCCTGAACCCACGTGTGTCTGAGTTGAATACAGCGATTTCCAAAGTCCTTCTTCATCAGAGTGTAGCTAGGTTCCCACTCGCATGTCCGAGTGGGTAGCAGACATCTGCCTCCCATGCATACCCACTTCTGAGAGTTGAGCTTATGGCCTGTAACCCTACCTCCTGCCTGCAGCTACCTTTCGCTTCCAAAAGGCCTAGGCTCGCTGCTTCACCGAAGTGTTGGGAGAGGTAACTGGAATCTCCCGGCACACAAGACTAGTGCCTCCAAGCTCAATCCAGCGATTTCCCAGTAATTCCTGGGGTAGACTGGTGCTACGTACTAAGTTCCATAGGTGAGAAGGTAGCTGAACGCCTTGTCCAAAATCATCTTACTGCTGAGAGTTGAGCTCACCCTCAGTCCCTCACAGTTCCACACTGCCTGCAGAGTAGGTTTCCCACGTCTTCACCAGAGACTTTTGCCAGAGGCCTCTGAGACGCAAGTTAACAATGCAGACCTGGAGGGTATCTCCAGGTGCAGTAGAGTGGTAATCTGGGAACCTCCTTACTCAGAATACTGCTACCTTCACACTGTCATAAGAATGCAGCTAGTTGAGAGCTGGCTTCTAGGCATGCTTCCCTGTGAGAGCTGAGGACAGGGCAGAACCCTCCCGCACCCTGCCTGACTGTAGACGTACCTGCTAACCTCCTTATGTTAGTGGCTGGGATAGGTTGTGGGAAAAGCATGTGTAAGCATTGGGCCTGAACTCCCGTGTATCTGAGTTGAATACAGCGATTTCCAACATCCTTCTTCAATAGGAGTGTAGCTAGGTTCCAACTCCCATGTCCGAGTGGGTAGCAGATATCTGCCTCCCATGCATACACACTTCTGAGAGTTGAGCTTATGGCCTGTAACCCTACATCCTGCCTGCCGCTACCTTTCGCTTCCAAAAGGCCTAGGCTCGCTGCTTGACGCAAGTGTTGGGAGAGGTAACTGGAATCTCCCGGCACACAAGACGAGTGCCTCCAAGCTCAATCAAGCGATTTCCTAGTAATTCCTGGGGTAGACTGGTGCTACGTACTAAGTTCCATACGTGAGTAGGTAGTTGAACGCCTTGTCCAAAAACATCTTACTTCTGAGAGTTGAGCTCACCCTCAGTCCCTCACAGTTCCACACTGCCTGCAGAGTGAGTTTCGCACGTCTTCACCAGAGACGTTTGCCAGAGGCTTCTGAGACGCAAGTTAACAATGCAGACCTGGAGGGTATCTCCAGGTGCAGTAGAGTGGTAATCTGGGAACCTCCTGTCTCAGAATACTGCTACCTTCACCCTGCCATAAGAATGCAGCTAGTTGACAGCTGGCTTCAAGGCATGCTTCCCTGTGAGAGCTAAGGACAGGGCACAACCCTCCCGCATCCTGCTTGACTGTAGAAGGAGCTGCTAACGTCCTCATGTTAGTGGCAGGGAAAGGTTGTGCGAAAAGCATGTGGAATCGTTGTGCCTGAACCCATGTGTGTCTGAGTTGAATACAGCGATTTCCAAAGTCCTTCTTCATCAGAGTGTAGCTAGGTTCCCACTCGCATGTCCGAGTGGGTAGCAGACATCTGCCTCCCATGCATACCCACTTCTGAGAGTTGAGCTTATGGCCTGTAACCCTACCTCCTGCCTGCAGCTACCTTTCGAATCCAAAAGGCCTAGGCTCGCTGCTTCACCGAAGTGTTGGGAGAGGTAACTGGAATCTCCCGGCACACAAGACTAGTGCCTCCAAGCTCAATCCACCGACTTCCCAGTAATTCCTGGGGTAGACTGGTGCTACATACTAAGTTCCATAGGTGAGAAGGTAGCTGAACGCCTTGTCCAAAATCATCTTACTGCTGAGAGTTGAGCTCACGCTCAGTCCCTCACAGTTCCACACTGCCTGCAGAGTAGGTTTCCCACGTCTTCACCAGAGACTTTTGCCAGAGGCCTCTGAGACGCAAGTTAACAATGCAGACCTGGAGGGTATCTCCAGGTGCAGTAGAGTGGTAATCTGGGAACCTCCTTACTCAGAATACTGCTAGCTTCACACTGTCATAAGAATGCAGCTAGTTGAGAGCTGGCTTCTAGGCATGCTTCCCTGTGAGAGCTGAGGACAGGGCAGAACCCTCCCGCACCCTGCCTGACTGTAGACGTACCTGCTAACCTCCTTATGTTAGTGGCTGGGATAGGTTGTGGGAAAAGCATGTGTAAGCATTGGGCCTGAACTCCCGTGTATCTGAGTTGAATACAGCGATTTCCAACATCCTTCTTCAATAGGAGTGTAGCTAGGTTCCAACTCCCATGTCCGAGTGGGTAGCAGATATCTGCCTCCCATGCATACACACTTCTGAGAGTTGAGCTTATGGCCTGTAACCCTACATCCTGCCTGCCACTACCTTTCGCTTCCAAAAGGCCTAGGCTCGCTGCTTGACGCAAGTGTTGGGAGAGGTAACTGGAATCTCCCGGCACACAAGACGAGTGCCTCCAAGCTCAATCAAGCGATTTCCTAGTAATTCCTGGGGTAGACTGGTGCTACGTACTAAGTTCCATACGTGAGTAGGTAGTTGAACGCCTTGTCCAAAAACATCTTCCTTCTGAGAGTTGAGCTCACCCTCAGTCCCTCACAGTTCCACACTGCCTGCAGAGTGAGTTTCGCACGTCTTCACCAGAGACGTTTGCCAGAGGCTTCTGAGACGCAAGTTAACAATGCAGACCTGGAGGGTATCTCCAGGTGCAGTAGAGTGGTAATCTGGGAACCTCCTGTCTCAGAATACTGCTACCTTCACCCTGCCATAAGAATGCAGCTAGTTGACAGCTGGCTTCAAGGCATGCTTCCCTGTGAGAGCTAAGGACAGGGCACAACCCTCCCGCAGCCTGCTTGACTGTAGAAGGAGCTGCTAACGTCCTCATGTTAGTGGCAGGGAAAGGTTGTGCGAAAAGCATGTGGAATCGTTGTGCCTGAACCCACGTGTGTCTGAGTTGAATACAGCGATTTCCAAAGTCCTTCTTCATCAGAGTGTAGCTAGGTTCCCACTCGCATGTCCGAGTGGGTAGCAGACATCTGCCTCCCATGCATACCCACTTCTGAGAGTTGAGCTTATGGCCTGTAACCCTACCTCCTGCCTGCAGCTACCTTTCGCTTCCAAAAGGCCTAGGCTCGCTGCTTCACCGAAGTGTTGGGAGAGGTAACTGGAATCTCCCGGCACACAAGACTAGTGCCCCCAAGCTCAATCCAGCGATTTCCCAGTAATTCCTGGGGTAGACTGGTGCTACATACTAAGTTCCATAGGTGAGAAGGTAGCTGAACGCCTTGTCCAAAATCATCTTACTGCTGAGAGTTGAGCTCACCCTCAGTCCCTCACAGTTCCACACTGCCTGCAGAGTAGGTTTCCCACGTCTTCACCAGAGACTTTTGCCAGAGGCCTCTGAGACGCAAGTTAACAATGCAGACCTGGAGGGTATCTCCAGGTGCAGTAGAGTGGTAATCTGGGAACCTCCTGTCTCAGAATACTGCTACCTTCACACTGTCATAAGAATGCAGCTAGTTGAGAGCTGGCTTCTAGGCATGCTTCCCTGTGAGAGCTGAGGACAGGGCAGAACCCTCCCGCACCCTGCCTGACTGTAGACGTACCTGCTAACCTCCTTATGTTAGTGGCTGGGATAGGTTGTGGGAAAAGCATGTGTAAGCATTGGGCCTGAACTCCCGTGTATCTGAGTTGAATACAGCGATTTCCAACATCCTTCTTCAATAGGAGTGTAGCTAGGTTCCAACTCCCATGTCCGAGTGGGTAGCAGATATCTGCCTCCCATGCATACACACTTCTGAGAGTTGAGCTTATGGCCTGTAACCCTACATCCTGCCTGCCGCTACCTTTCGCTTCCAAAAGGCCTAGGCTCGCTGCTTGACGCAAGTGTTGGGAGAGGTAACTGGAATCTCCCGGCACACAAGACGAGTGCCTCCAAGCTCAATCAAGCGATTTCCTAGTAATTCCTGGGGTAGACTGGTGCTACGTACTAAGTTCCATACGTGAGTAGGTAGTTGAACGCCTTGTCCAAAAACATCTTACTTCTGAGAGTTGAGCTCACCCTCAGTCCCTCACAGTTCCACACTGCCTGCAGAGTGAGTTTCGCACGTCTTCACCAGAGACGTTTGCCAGAGGCTTCTGAGACGCAAGTTAACAATGCAGACCTGGAGGGTATCTCCAGGTGCAGTAGAGTGGTAATCTGGGAACCTCCTGTCTCAGAATACTGCTACCTTCACCCTGCCATAAGAATGCAGCTAGTTGACAGCTGGCTTCAAGGCATGCTTCCCTGTGAGAGCTAAGGACAGGGCACAACCCTCCCGCATCCTGCTTGACTGTAGAAGGAGCTGCTAACGTCCTCATGTTAGTGGCAGGGAAAGGTTGTGCGAAAAGCATGTGGAATCGTTGTGCCTGAACCCACGTGTGTCTGAGTTGAATACAGCGATTTCCAAAGTCCTTCTTCATCAGAGTGTAGCTAGGTTCCCACTCGCATGTCCGAGTGGGTAGCAGACATCTGCCTCCCATGCATACCCACTTCTGAGAGTTGAGCTTATGGCCTGTAACCCTACCTCCTGCCTGCAGCTACCTTTCGCTTCCAAAAGGCCTAGGCTCGCTGCTTCACCGAAGTGTTGGGAGAGGTAACTGGAATCTCCCGGCACACAAGACTAGTGCCTCCAAGCTCAATCCAGCGATTTCCCAGTAATTCCTGGGGTAGACTGGTGCTACGTACTAAGTTCCATAGGTGAGAAGGTAGCTGAACGCCTTGTCCAAAATCATCTTACTGCTGAGAGTTGAGCTCACCCTCAGTCCCTCACAGTTCCACACTGCCTGCAGAGTAGGTTTCCCACGTCTTCACCAGAGACTTTTGCCAGAGGCCTCTGAGACGCAAGTTAACAATGCAGACCTGGAGGGTATCTCCAGGTGCAGTAGAGTGGTAATCTGGGAACCTCCTTACTCAGAATACTGCTACCTTCACACTGTCATAAGAATGCAGCTAGTTGAGAGCTGGCTTCTAGGCATGCTTCCCTGTGAGAGCTGAGGACAGGGCAGAACCCTCCCGCACCCTGCCTGACTGTAGACGTACCTGCTAACCTCCTTATGTTAGTGGCTGGGATAGGTTGTGGGAAAAGCATGTGTAAGCATTGGGCCTGAACTCCCGTGTATCTGAGTTGAATACAGCGATTTCCAACATCCTTCTTCAATAGGAGTGTAGCTAGGTTCTAACTCCCATGTCCGAGTGGGTAGCAGATATCTGCCTCCCATGCATACACACTTCTGAGAGTTGAGCTTATGGCCTGTAACCCTACATCCTGCCTGCCGCTACCTTTCGCTTCCAAAAGGCCTAGGCTCGCTGCTTGACGCAAGTGTTGGGAGAGGTAACTGGAATCTCCCGGCACACAAGACGAGTGCCTCCAAGCTCAATCAAGCGATTTCCTAGTAATTCCTGGGGTAGACTGGTGCTACGTACTAAGTTCCATACGTGAGTAGGTAGTTGAACGCCTTGTCCAAAAACATCTTACTTCTGAGAGTTGAGCTCACCCTCAGTCCCTCACAGTTCCACACTGCCTGCAGAGTGAGTTTCGCACGTCTTCACCAGAGACGTTTGCCAGAGGCTTCTGAGACGCAAGTTAACAATGCAGACCTGGAGGGTATCTCCAGGTGCAGTAGAGTGGTAATCTGGGAACCTCCTGTCTCAGAATACTGCTACCTTCACCCTGCCATAAGAATGCAGCTAGTTGACAGCTGGCTTCAAGGCATGCTTCCCTGTGAGAGCTAAGGACAGGGCACAACCCTCCCGCATCCTGCTTGACTGTAGAAGGAGCTGCTAACGTCCTCATGTTAGTGGCAGGGAAAGGTTGTGCGAAAAGCATGTGGAATCGTTGTGCCTGAACCCACGTGTGTCTGAGTTGAATACAGCGATTTCCAAAGTCCTTCTTCATCAGAGTGTAGCTAGGTTCCCACTCGCATGTCCGAGTGGGTAGCAGACATCTGCCTCCCATGCATACCCACTTCTGAGAGTTGAGCTTATGGCCTGTAACCCTACCTCCTGCCTGCAGCTACCTTTCGCTTCCAAAAGGCCTAGGCTCGCTGCTTCACCGAAGTGTTGGGAGAGGTAACTGGAATCTCCCGGCACACAAGACTAGTGCCTCCAAGCTCAATCCAGCGATTTCCCAGTAATTCCTGGGGTAGACTGGTGCTACGTACTAAGTTCCATAGGTGAGAAGGTAGCTGAACGCCTTGTCCAAAATCATCTTACTGCTGAGAGTTGAGCTCACCCTCAGTCCCTCACAGTTCCACACTGCCTGCAGAGTAGGTTTCCCACGTCTTCACCAGAGACTTTTGCCAGAGGCCTCTGAGACGCAAGTTAACAATGCAGACCTGGAGGGTATCTCCAGGTGCAGTAGAGTGGTAATCTGGGAACCTCCTTACTCAGAATACTGCTACCTTCACACTGTCATAAGAATGCAGCTAGTTGAGAGCTGGCTTCTAGGCATGCTTCCCTGTGAGAGCTGAGGACAGGGCAGAACCCTCCCGCACCCTGCCTGACTGTAGACGTACCTGCTAACCTCCTTATGTTAGTGGCTGGGATAGGTTGTGGGAAAAGCATGTGTAAGCATTGGGCCTGAACTCCCGTGTATCTGAGTTGAATACAGCGATTTCCAACATCCTTCTTCAATAGGAGTGTAGCTAGGTTCCAACTCCCATGTCCGAGTGGGTAGCAGATATCTGCCTCCCATGCATACACACTTCTGAGAGTTGAGCTTATGGCCTGTAACCCTACATCCTGCCTGCCGCTACCTTTCGCTTCCAAAAGGCCTAGGCTCGCTGCTTGACGCAAGTGTTGGGAGAGGTAACTGGAATCTCCCGGCACACAAGACGAGTGCCTCCAAGCTCAATCAAGCGATTTCCTACTAATTCCTGGGGTAGACTGGTGCTACGTACTAAGTTCCATACGTGAGTAGGTAGTTGAACGCCTTGTCCAAAAACATCTTACTTCTGAGAGTTGAGCTCACCCTCAGTCCCTCACAGTTCCACACTGCCTGCAGAGTGAGTTTCGCACGTCTTCACCAGAGACGTTTGCCAGAGGCTTCTGAGACGCAAGTTAACAATGCAGACCTGGAGGGTATCTCCAGGTGCAGTAGAGTGGTAATCTGGGAACCTCCTGTCTCAGAATACTGCTACCTTCACCCTGCCATAAGAATGCAGCTAGTTGACAGCTGGCTTCAAGGCATGCTTCCCTGTGAGAGCTAAGGACAGGGCACAACCCTCCCGCATCCTGCTTGACTGTAGAAGGAGCTGCTAACGTCCTCATGTTAGTGGCAGGGAAAGGTTGTGCGAAAAGCATGTGGAATCGTTGTGCCTGAACCCATGTGTGTCTGAGTTGAATACAGCGATTTCCAAAGTCCTTCTTCATCAGAGTGTAGCTAGGTTCCCACTCGCATGTCCGAGTGGGTAGCAGACATCTGCCTCCCATGCATACCCACTTCTGAGAGTTGAGCTTATGGCCTGTAACCCTACCTCCTGCCTGCAGCTACCTTTCGCTTCCAAAAGGCCTAGGCTCGCTGCTTCACCGAAGTGTTGGGAGAGGTAACTGGAATCTCCCGGCACACAAGACTAGTGCCTCCAAGCTCAATCCAGCGATTTCCCAGTAATTCCTGGGGTAGACTGGTGCTACATACTAAGTTCCATATGTGAGAAGGTAGCTGAACGCCTTGTCCAAAATCATCTTACTGCTGAGAGTTGAGCTCACCCTCAGTCCCTCACAGTTCCACACTGCCTGCAGAGTAGGTTTCCCACGTCTTCACCAGAGACTTTTGCCAGAGGCTTCTGAGACGCAAGTTAACAATGCAGACCTGGAGGGTTTCTCCAGGTGCAGTAGAGTGGTAATCTGGGAACCTCCTTACTCAGAATACAGCTACCTTCACACTGTCATAAGAATGAAGCTAGTTGAGAGCTGGCTTCTAGGCATGCTTCCCTGTGAGAGCTGAGGACAGGGCAGAACCCTCCCGCACCCTGCCTGACTGTAGACGTACCTGCTAACCTCCTTATGTTAGTGGCTGGGATAGGTTGTGGGAAAAGCATGTGTAAGCATTGGGCCTGAACTCCCGTGTATCTGAGTTGAATACAGCGATTTCCAACATCCTTCTTCAATAGGAGTGTAGCTAGGTTCCAACTCCCATGTCCGAGTGGGTAGCAGATATCTGCCTCCCATGCATACACACTTCTGAGAGTTGAGCTTATGGCCTGTAACCCTACATCCTGCCTGCCGCTACCTTTCGCTTCCAAAAGGCCTAGGCTCGCTGCTTGACGCAAGTGTTGGGAGAGGTAACTGGAATCTCCCGGCACACAAGACGAGTGCCTCCAAGCTCAATCAAGCGATTTCCTAGTAATTCCTGGGGTAGACTGGTGCTACGTACTAAGTTCCATACGTGAGTAGGTAGTTGAACGCCTTGTCCAAAAACATCTTCCTTCTGAGAGTTGAGCTCACCCTCAGTCCCTCACAGTTCCACACTGCCTGCAGAGTGAGTTTCGCACGTCTTCACCAGAGACGTTTGCCAGAGGCTTCTGAGACGCAAGTTAACAATGCAGACCTGGAGGGTATCTCCAGGTGCAGTAGAGTGGTAATCTGGGAACCTCCTGTCTCAGAATACTGCTACCTTCACCCTGCCATAAGAATGCAGCTAGTTGACAGCTGGCTTCAAGGCATGCTTCCCTGTGAGAGCTAAGGACAGGGCACAACCCTCCCGCATCCTGCTTGACTGTAGAAGGAGCTGCTAACGTCCTCATGTTAGTGGCAGGGAAAGGTTGTGCGAAAAGCATGTGGAATCGTTGTGCCTGAACCCACGTGTGTCTGAGTTGAATACAGCGATTTCCAAAGTCCTTCTTCATCAGAGTGTAGCTAGGTTCCCACTCGCATGTCCGAGTGGGTAGCAGACATCTGCCTCCCATGCATACCCACTTCTGAGAGTTGAGCTTATGGCCTGTAACCCTACCTCCTGCCTGCAGCTACCTTTCGCTTCCAAAAGGCCTAGGCTCGCTGCTTCACCGAAGTGTTGGGAGAGGTAACTGGAATCTCCCGGCACACAAGACTAGTGCCCCCAAGCTCAATCCAGCGATTTCCCAGTAATTCCTGGGGTAGACTGGTGCTACGTACTAAGTTCCATAGGTGAGAAGGTAGCTGAACGCCTTGTCCAAAATCATCTTACTGCTGAGAGTTGAGCTCACCCTCAGTCCCTCACCGTTCCACACTGCCTGCAGAGTAGGTTTCCCACGTCTTCACCAGAGACTTTTGCCAGAGGCCTCTGAGACGCAAGTTAACAATGCAGACCTGGAGGGTATCTCCAGGTGCAGTAGAGTGGTAATCTGGGAACCTCCTTACTCAGAATACTGCTACCTTCACACTGTCATAAGAATGCAGCTAGTTGAGAGCTGGCTTCTAGGCATGCTTCCCTGTGAGAGCTGAGGACAGGGCAGAACCCTCCCGCACCCTGCCTGACTGTAGACGTACCTGCTAACCTCCTTATGTTAGTGGCTGGGATAGGTTGTGGGAAAAGCATGTGTAAGCATTGGGCCTGAACTCCCGTGTATCTGAGTTGAATACAGCGATTTCCAACATCCTTCTTCAATAGGAGTGTAGCTAGGTTCCAACTCCCATGTCCGAGTGGGTAGCAGATATCTGCCTCCCATGCATACACACTTCTGAGAGTTGAGCTTATGGCCTGTAACCCTACATCCTGCCTGCCGCTACCTTTCGCTTCCAAAAGGCCTAGGCTCGCTGCTTGACGCAAGTGTTGGGAGAGGTAACTGGAATCTCCCGGCACACAAGACGAGTGCCTCCAAGCTCAATCAAGCGATTTCCTAGTAATTCCTGGGGTAGACTGGTGCTACGTACTAAGTTCCATACGTGAGTAGGTAGTTGAACGCCTTGTCCAAAAACATCTTACTTCTGAGAGTTGAGCTCACCCTCAGTCCCTCACAGTTCCACACTGCCTGCAGAGTGAGTTTCGCACGTCTTCACCAGAGACGTTTGCCAGAGGCTTCTGAGACGCAAGTTAACAATGCAGACCTGGAGGGTATCTCCAGGTGCAGTAGAGTGGTAATCTGGGAACCTCCTGTCTCAGAATACTGCTACCTTCACCCTGCCATAAGAATGCAGCTAGTTGACAGCTGGCTTCAAGGCATGCTTCCCTGTGAGAGCTAAGGACAGGGCACAACCCTCCCGCATCCTGCTTGACTGTAGAAGGAGCTGCTAACGTCCTCATGTTAGTGGCAGGGAAAGGTTGTGCGAAAAGCATGTGGAATCGTTGTGCCTGAACCCACGTGTGTCTGAGTTGAATACAGCGATTTCCAAAGTCCTTCTTCATCAGAGTGTAGCTAGGTTCCCACTCGCATGTCCGAGTGGGTAGCAGACATCTGCCTCCCATGCATACCCACTTCTGAGAGTTGAGCTTATGGCCTGTAACCCTACCTCCTGCCTGCAGCTACCTTTCGCTTCCAAAAGGCCTAGGCTCGCTGCTTCACCGAAGTGTTGGGAGAGGTAACTGGAATCTCCCGGCACACAAGACTAGTGCCTCCAAGCTCAATCCAGCGATTTCCCAGTAATTCCTGGGGTAGACTGGTGCTACGTACTAAGTTCCATAGGTGAGAAGGTAGCTGAACGCCTTGTCCAAAATCATCTTACTGCTGAGAGTTGAGCTCACGCTCAGTCCCTCACAGTTCCACACTGCCTGCAGAGTAGGTTTCCCACGTCTTCACCAGAGACTTTTGCCAGAGGCCTCTGAGACGCAAGTTAACAATGCAGACCTGGAGGGTATCTCCAGGTGCAGTAGAGTGGTAATCTGGGAACCTCCTTACTCAGAATACTGCTACCTTCACACTGTCATAAGAATGCAGCTAGTTGAGAGCTGGCTTCTAGGCATGCTTCCCTGTGAGAGCTGAGGACAGGGCAGAACCCTCCCGCACCCTGCCTGACTGTAGACGTACCTGCTAACCTCCTTATGTTAGTGGCTGGGATAGGTTGTGGGAAAAGCATGTGTAAGCATTGGGCCTGAACTCCCGTGTATCTGAGTTGAATACAGCGATTTCCAACATCCTTCTTCAATAGGAGTGTAGCTAGGTTCCAACTCCCATGTCCGAGTGGGTAGCA